>NW_027225670.1:2500-206733 GCF_038994185.2 Dermacentor albipictus
ATGGGCATGTGGGATATCACTGGCACCCGTATTTGGTCGCCATAATCAATTTCAGATTCCTAAACTATGATGTCATGACCCTGTGGATTCGTTTCTATCCACTTTATTGCATTACGTCATCACTAGCACCAGAATTAGGCAGCCGTTTTAGATTATGATGTCAAATATCACGTTACCAATCATCAATTGTGTTGCTATTGATTTACAGTGGGCCGCCATCTTTGATTTATCGGCGACATCATCAATTGGTGCCCGCCTTGGTTAGGTTACCAATCAATGAGCAATTCGGTTGCTACAGCGACTTACCATGGGACTGCCATCTGGAATTTCTCAAACTAAAAAGTTCCTGCTCAAGCGTGTGGGCAGCAGGAACAGAAACGTAAGAGCTGAATCTCTTCATGAATAAAGGCGGGGCCTGCAACAGATCCACCATGCGATCCTCGATGTCTGGTATCGGAGAACTCGGGAAAGCAATTTCATCTCCGAAGGCTAGACATGGCAAGGAGAGTGCCTTGCATGACAGTGGAGCCCACCTGCTGACATCTGGGTTCATGGCACTGCAATATTTCTACCTCGGCCATTAATGAGCCCACCTGAAAATTTTTAGAGCCAAAAGAAGACACTTCCAGTGCATAAAATGTGCCCTTTCAGTGCGTTCAAAACGCTTCCTAGAAGACATGCAACAACTTCCAGTATGCCCTTCAAGTGCATTTTAGCCTAATATATGGGTGCACGGGCGAGCGTTGCTCGATGCCAGGCACGACAGAGTGCATAGCAGGACCTAGTTATGGTGGCTACACTAGTGTGTCAAACCGCCAATGCATCGAACTATACCCGTTGGTCTCGCCAATGTGGCACATTATTGCAATAAGGATTTGCCCTTAAGGCAAAATTCTTGGTGTATGTGTATTATATGTGTTGTGAGCCGTGTTAATAAATTGAAGCAGTGTTTGCAGAATCTGTTGTCATGTATCCCGCAGCCATAACTGTGTCAGTGTAGCAGAGGCCCGCTTGCAGTAGAAGACGCGAGCATTCTGATTTTAAACCAGTACATGTCCATATTAGGTGGTATCTGCTTCCATCACACGAACAGAGCGGTATGGACACGTAGCGACCAGCTACACCTTGAGATAAGCCAGTGTAAGGGCCACCTCAGCTCCAAGCCTCCTCAGCACTTCCTCTGCCCTAGTAAGGTGAAGGGGGAGGGAGCAGACATACGGTGGAATAAGAGCGCGTGTTCTCCCGGAGAATTTTTTTACGGGCTCGGAGCGAGTTAAGGGAACAGGGTAGGCAAAATTTCCGGAAAAAATCTATTTTTTGTTTTTGTGTAATTTAAAATCTATTCTTTCATTAACATGGCCCAGTGTTTCATTTGCGCGCACGCGAAATATTTACCTCAATATCGAGACTTTTCGAAACCTAGGCAGCATCCAGCCACGCCCCCTCTGACATGCTCAGGATCTGTGCCTCTCCGAAACTGAAAAAAGTTTTTTTGAGCGCCTATTTTTTGTTGCGTTTAGCAGGAATGGCTGTCACTCATCTGGCGTAGGTACAGGGAGGTCTACACGCGTCAATATCTTCAACGATTTCTACGTTTTCTTTTTTGTACAGTGTGTACTCACGGCACCTGTATTGTGCATTGGTTGCTTTCATGTTTTACGTGCTAGCAGCTACCCATCCAAGCGGGCGGAGTAAGCCGCTTTGCGCAGAACGCAGAGTAAATTCCTTACGTCGCCTGACATTGCATAGCCTGAGGCATAAGCGTCCTCGCTCTGTTGAAGCCAAACATGGCAAAGCGTTTGCGCGGGCGAATCGCACTGGGCGCACCGCCACGGATGCAACACTGTCAATGACGCGTGCGCCTCTCATCTCGCTAACTCATTCGTGACAGGTGCGAGCTTGCGATCCGAGCCGCAGGAACCGCGTTTATATTGCGCTAGCGCCATAGAACTGTTTCATGGTGGGCAAAAGAAGCACCAGAAGGGACTTGTCTTTTGGCACCGTCTTTTCGTCCACCATGAAGCAGTCGTATGACGCTACCGCAAGCGTGACTCAGATGCAACTACTGGCCATGTCATGAACACAGCCATGAGTAGCTGTATTCTATATTTTACCCAGCGCGGCGCTATTTCATTCACGGTGCGCGCACCACGAAAGCCACCCGTGAAGATTGCGGCTACACTCACCTACTTCTGGCCGTCAGTCGATCACGTGTACCACACACAATATGGGATATGTGGCGTAACCGTGACGTAACTATGAAATCAAACACGCATTTGCCGTAACGTGTAACACAAGACGTGTACATAACGCTATAACGTAGGTTGCCTTGTTCATCGCATCTAGAAACGCATCTACTACAGAAAATATAGGATCAATACACCAAATGGCGCAAGAGAGCTTTAAATGTCAGTTTCTGTTGGATCCTGCTGCTACTCATGTAGGAATTCCCGCGAATTGCCGCGAGCAGCTTTTATGGCAGCCCATGCCAAAGATTTGGAGTTGCATAATGCTGGCCTACCTTGGCAAGATTATAAAGCCACTTTAGAAATAGCAGTTGAAAAATACTGGCAGAAATGAATGGAAACATATTATAAAACCTGTTTTACGAGAACGGCAGAGTTCTCGCGACGAGCTGCAGAGCAGAAGGGGTTCGGCGTGGTCCGCCACTTGGACGGCGCGGGGGACAAGGGGATTCTTTGTGCTTTTAGCACAGTCTCCTCTAGCGTCCCCCGGGTACCCGAAAGGGCAGGTGCCCGGACTTTTTATTTCAAGGTCAAATTTTTATTTCCTGATCGCTTGGTTTTCGCGCTAGCACCATACAGCTGTTTTATGGTGGACGGAAAACATAGCGCGAAAAGACAAGCACCAGAACGAGGCTTGTCTTTTCGCGATGTTTTGTTTTTCGAAACACATGAAACACTTGTATAGCGCTAGCGCAAACGTATGAATCACACTGGCCATGTTTATGAACAGATCTGCGGTATTTAATTTTACCTAGCGCGATGGTGCACGCACCACGAAAGCCGCCCGTGAAGAACACGGCTGCACTCACCTGCTTCTACTGGCGCCAGCAATCGCACTGAAAGCGATTCCAGGACAGAACTCCTGCACTGGTTGACATTAAATGTTTTGTACAGCTACGTTCGGGTGTTAGTTAAATACCCGCATGTATGCTGGAAGTGGCCAGTGTTCACCAAACTAATTTACTTATTGGCGGAGTACCTTCTACTGACTGGGTTGTTTGGAACTTTCTTTATGAAGTGTCTGGGCAACATATTGTAATGCAGGAAACATTTATTTTGGCTCAACAAGACGAGAATGGCAGACAAAGGGTGCTCCTTTATCCCTGAATTACTGATGCAGTTGCAGAGGAAAGCCGTCGCCTGCTTCAGTATGACATTACGCTTAAATTATTGAACATAAGCATGCTGGCCCATTTCCTACAGATACTGTTGCAGCGACTTGCGCAATTTGTCCCACGCTAGCGACATTCAAGTACCAAGCACTAAGTAATGTTCATGGCTAACTTTACGGTATTCGCTTCGCTAGAGCTAAAGGAAACGCACCGCGAGACGTGACGCAGAAAGCCGCACATACCTGGCTGAGCTGGCGAGGGCGACATCTCGTAGTGCTGACACGGAATAGGGCTCCAGTTCCCACGACCCCATAACACGTCACTTGCCTGCACATTTTCTTTTCAGAATCGAACCTGCAATACACGGGATCCTCATGTGCGGCGTGTCCAGAGGGAAGCGAAATGCGAGCCTGGCTGCAACGTTTGGTTAGTCTTCATAAATAAGTTCGGTACGAATGTTCTCCCTTTTGTGCAACAGACCGCTGGCTGGCCGGTCAACCGGCGAAAACAGCACGAGTTCGACGCGGAAAGCGCTCATTCACAACAAGCCCAAGGTCGATTCAAATAGGTCGCGAAGCTTCGGGCGAAAAGCCGTTCAGTACAGATTGTCACCGACATCAGCATGGGGGGTTATGGGAGCAGCGATCAAAGCGCGACTATGTTTGGAGAAACAAACATTGGGAAAGAAAAACGCGTTATTTAATTCAAACGAGACACAGTTAGATTCATTCAACGAAAATAAAATTTCTAGTCAATTTTGTATATTCGTGATGAGTTAAATAAATACGTTTAATTTTATTACTATTAATAAATGCATTTCTTTTCAGCGCCCATCGCTACAGGGGGCGTTGACGCCACTATCACTCGCAGTACAATGCACGTCTTGAAATGGGCAGAAAGGCGCACTCATATCACCTGTTGAAATACGCCCCCCTCACAATTTGTGCTTTCTTGCTTGTCGAAGTTTGTCTGAATTTGGTGACGTGGGTAGCTTCATTGCTTCTTAATCTGTTCAGTCAAAAGTAGTGAGTTACGACCGCCAGATAATTGTGTAGTTGTTTTCGTGCGACTGCGCTGGCCGACGGACTTGGCATCCGACAATAGGATCAGCACTCTACACCTAAAGCTTTCGTCGGCCTCCAAAGAAAGTATGTTCTGCGCAGGGATGCGATTTCGACAACCGCATGGCTGGCCTTTTCCTGCATCGCTTTCCACGCTGAAAGCTCGAAACGCCCATCAAGTCGAATGGCGGGGCATTTGAATATGTAGCTCCAAAGGAAGAACAACAAAACAAATTTTGCACCTTCGAAAACAAAATGACGTCACTTCAGCTTTTAACGGACATGGCGTCACGTTATTTTTTCTTCCGCCGGAAGTGTTCCCACCACATACAGATGGCGCTAAGCCCCATGAGCCGGCGATGGACCGCCATGTTTTGAACGTATGGGCTCCTATGGAACCTTCGCTACCAGGTATATTTACCTTGACAAGCCTTTCTTACTGTCAAAGTGGGCTCAAGCGATCTCCGTGATTCCATGAGTGGCGGTACTAATTTTCACTAGCGCAACGTGTCGACACGCTGACAAGCTACAGACTTGTCTGCGCCGGTCAACCGGCGTTGTCGCCGCAAGCCGTGCTGACGCTGCAACACGATGCGCCATTTCGCCAAAGCTGTTCTTTGTCAAGTACGACACCCGCCTCTCTGCTTTATTGAATAAGACATTCCCTTTTACCTTAAATGCTGCCATTTCATTCTCTCTTCTCAGCATAAACTTAATTGATTCATTTTAGGCTACATAAACGACATCATTCATAAACTCGATTAACATCAAAATGAGGGTTAGCTACATCTACATCACTGTTACTTTTGGCTTGAGATTCTGTAGTCATCAGCAGTAAGACTGATGGAAACGTGTTAATTCATGATGGGCAAGCCATTCATTAAAATGAGATTGAGCGGCGGGCTTATTACGGAGCCCTGGATCGGCTGACAAAAATGGAAGAGTCAATGGTTATCTGATGCAAATTGGTAACAATTCTTGAGAAAAGCTCGCAACTAAGAACTTCGCCATCCAGATCCTGACATTGAGTTTTTCTGCGACATTAGAATACGTAGTTGATAACGTCAGTGGGACAATTGCTTAATAAACTTTTGGCAAAAGTTGTACTTAACCCACGCGCATATAAATTTAAGCAGATATTTTCCATAGATGCGCGCCCATCGTTGCCAAGTCTAATTTTGGTTGCATTTGTAGTTGTGTCACGGTTGAATGCGGAATATCGCATCGCTGGTAAAATCAATCACATATAGTCTGAAGTGCTCCATTACATATTTTAAGGACATTATTCAGTTTAGCCTGCAAATGACTGATGACGTCAGCCTGATTTTTTACCAAAATGTGAAGTTCGTGTATCCTGCAGCTCGAGACGCTCAGCAACATAGCGCAAACATTCGCATGTTTAAGAATTGCCTTCTTTCTATACAAAAATTTAACTTCGCCATTGACATTTACCTTTTCACACTAATTTGCCAAAGGTTTCCCTACATCTTTCATAAACTTGACCTTATGGGAGTCTGTACTTCGGTCAAGGCAGCGGGCTAAATTATGCACGTTTCGTAAAACAAAGAGTGCTTTGGAGCTCTTGCGGGATCGTGAAAAACAGTGTTTGTGACACCTGACGGGGTTTATGAGTTCAAAGCTCTCCCCTTCGTTCTCTGTTCCGCACCTGTCACCTTTCAGCCGATGATGGATACCGTGCTTGCTGAACTCAAATGGCAAACTAGCCTCGTATACTTGGACGACGTCGTGTTCTCGAGCACGTTTGACAAACATCTCGCACGACTTGAGAGTGTCCTCGCTGCGATCCGTACTACCAGCCTCACCATCAAGCCTGGAAAATGCTACTTTGGGTTCCAAAAGCTCAAATTTCTTGGCCATGTCGTTGGTCCTCAAGGCGTCCGACCAGACCCCGACAGGTTAGCTGCCGTCGCCGAGTTTTCGCCACCCACAGAAAAGAAGGCCACCCAACGCTTTCTTGGTTTGTGCGCATATTATAGGTGCTTCGTCGAGGGATTCTCAAGAATGGCTGAGCCTCTGACACGGCTTACACGCGAGAATGTGCCTTTCATTTGGGCAGACGAGCAGCAGCAGTCGTTAAACGAATTGCGCAAGCGTTTGCAAGAGGCCCCAATACTTGCTTATTTCGACGTAGACGCTGACACTGAAATTCATACTGACGCCAGCAATGCGGGTCTCGGCACAGTTCTTGTGCAGTGGCAAGCCGGTGCGGAATGCACGATTGCTTATGCAAGCCGCAGCCTCACCAAGGCCGAGAAAAACTACTCAACCACTGAAAAAAAAAGAAAGCTTAGCGGTTGTGTGGGCCATTAGTAAATTCCGACCGTACTTGTACTGTAGACCCTTTAAGGCAGTCAGTGACCACCATGCGCTGTGCTGGCTTGCCAACCTCAAGGATCCTTCAGGCAGACTAGCCCGTTGGAGCCTGCGCTTACAAGAGTATAACATTATGGTTGTTTACTGATCTGGAAGCACAGTGACGCTGACTGTTTGTCACGCACACCACTCCCTACAATGTCATCTGACCCTGACCATGACTCGCCAATTGTCGGCGTTAGAGACACCATAAAAACGGCGTCGACATTATAGACGCCATAAAAATGACTAAACACCAGTGCGCTGACCCTGAGCTGCTGCCGCTGATAGAGCACCTTCAAGGAGTTGAAGGTGTTCTACCCCACACGCTCGTGCGTGGCTTATCATCGTACTACTTGCATAACAATGTCCGTTACAGGAAAAACTGCAGAAGCAGTCCCAATACGTACCTCCTTGTCATGCTGTCGGTGCTGCGCCAATACATTTTGCAAGCCTGCCATGATGAGCCATGCGCGGGACACCTGGGATTCGCCAAGACATTGGCAAGGATACGACAAAAGTATTACTGGCCCCGGCTTTATTCTTCTGTGCAATGGTATGCGAAGACGTGCCACGATTATCAACGCCACAAGAAACCACCAGTTAAACCGGCTGGCTTTCTCCACCCTGTGGACCCTCCTCAAGCACCGTTCCAACAAATAGGAATGGATGTACTTGGGCCATTCCCAGTAACTTCTTCGCGCAACAGATGGATAGTCGTCGCTACCAAGTATTTAACCCGGTACGCCGAAACCGAAGCTATTCCGCAAGCAAATTCGTATGAAGTGGTCAAGTTCTTTGTACGCCACATCATCCTACAACATGGTGCACCACCTGTTCTCGTCACTGACCGCAGTACAGCATTTACAGCTGAACCTATGCGGGACATTCTCCAGCTGATGCATAGCTCTCACCGTAAGAGCACTGCGTATCACCCTCAAACCAATGGATTAACGGAACGTCTGAACAGAACGCTGGCTGATATGCTCTCCATGTATGTCGACGTAGAGCACAAAACGTGGGACGAGATTTTAGCCTATGTGACTTTTGCGTATAACACTGCTGTACAGGAGACTACACAGTTTACGCGTTCGAACTTTTATACGGACGTCACGTCAACACTTGACGCCATGCTACCTCTGGCTGATAATAACCCGACCAGCGAACATGTGGAAGAGTTCGTACAAAGAGCCGAAGAGGCACGCCAGCTTGCTCGACATCGTATCCGGAGTCAACAGCATACCAACACCCTTCGATACAACCAGGGTCAACGCGACGTCCATTACAATACCGGCACCTGCGTGTGGGTCTGGACGGCCATTCGTCGCCGTGGACTCTCGGACAAGTTGATCCGCTAGTATTTTGGTCCCTACAAGGTTACACGCTGCCTCAGTGACATGACCCACCCCTTATGTAACGCTCCATTTATTGGAGCCTTTAAGGTAATAAAATGAAATGAAATGAAATGAAATGAAATGACCTACGAAGTTGTCCCTGCAGTTCTGACCCCGGTGCGCTCCGTCGTAGCAAAACTGTAAACAGCGAAACTAACTCTTTACTGGGTGAACCTGTGCCCAGAAAAACAGGCTACACTCAAAGGACAATAATAGCGGTGAACACAGTTGGCGATCGTAAAAAATCTGCTCTGCCGGTCAAGCGCGTCAGCTTTTATACACAAGTCATCAAAGGTTCTGAATAATTTCTGGTGCTCGCGTGTCTTCCTGAATGGTCTACACAATTTTCGTCGTATATGCAATCAGGTTACACAAACTACGGCGACACAGACAGCAGACACAACCATCAGTAACATTCGAGAAACTTCTGATACATGCAGGCACCTCCAGCACTTAGACAGTGAAAAGCGGTCACCCCAAAAAAATAAACGAGTAAATGTGTCAATATTGACACGTGTACTTATGTTTATCGGGCAACCACGTTTCGCCGCTTAACAACTGTAATCGCAGAGCGAGGGACGCGCCTGCATGTATCCGACGTTTCTGGAAAGTTATCGACGCTTCTATCCGCGTGTCTGTTGTCGCCGAACCTTGTGCTATCAGATTTCATCGCGTGACACGAATGGTGTAGAACTTTGTGGAAGACACGCGGGTCCCATCAGTTAATCTGGAACATTCGACGACTGATCTATAAAAGCCGACGCGCTTGACTCGCTGATCAGATTTTCGACGATCGCCGACTGTGTTCGCCGCTATCGTTGTGCTTTAAGTGTATCCTGTTTTGTGGGCACAGGTTCGCCCAATAAAAGCTAGTTTTGTTTTTCACAGTACTGCTACTGTGTTCTTTCTTCACCGTCACTACCACGTGACATCTGGTGGAGGTGCTAGTGCGTTCATGTACCGAACGCCCCCGCAAAGCCGCGATCCAAGCCCGAAGCCCGAGGACAAAACCGACACCGCCCAAGACCAGCGTGCTAGCCGCAGGCTGCAAGGACTGCCCCCAGAGCACGGACTTCTACCTGAGGCGACAAAGAAGATCGTGGTCAAGACAACCTCAATGGCTGCCCCAGCGTCCCCCGTTATCTTACAACAACCCCGGGACCCACCGACCTTCCATGGAGCAGCGACTGAAGACCCGGAATCCTGGCTGGAGACCTACGAGCGAATCGCGACATTCAACAACTGGGACTCCGACGACAAGCTGCGGCATGTCTACTTCGCCTTAGAAGACGCCGCCAGAACGTGGTTTGAGAACCGGGAGTCGACCTTAACGACATGGGACCTCTTCCGTAGCGGCTTCCTGCGCACCTTTACGAGCGTCGTGCGCAAGGAAAGGGCCGAAGCCATGCTGGACGCCCGAGTGCAGCTACCGAACGAGAACGTTGCTATCTTCACGGAAGAAATGAAACGTCTCTTCCGCCACGCCGACCCGGATATGCCCGAAGAGAAGAAAGTCCGCCTTCTCATGCGTGGTGTGAAGGAGGAACTTTTTGCCGGAATGGTACGAAGCCCACCGAAGACCGTCGACGAGTTTCTTCGCGAGGCCACCAGCATCGAGAAGACACTCGAGATGCGAAACCGGCAATTCGACCGCCACACGACCTCGACAAACTACGCCAGAGTTCAGTCACTGGCCGCCGACGACCTACGCGAGACTATCCGAGCTGTCGTGCGGGAGGAGCTACAAAAGCTGTTCCCATCATCACAGCCTCAAGTGACTTCGATTGCCGACGCCGTGCGTGAGGAGCTCCAACAACAACTTGGAGTAGCCCCTGAATCGCCGCAGCGTGAGCCGCAAGCGATGACCTACGCCGCCGTCGCACGCCGTCAAGGACCCCCTCCGCGACCGCGCCAGGGCCCTGTCACGCCGCAGTTTCGTCGTCCGCCGCCGCCAGCACGACCACCCGTCGCCCAGCGCACCTACGCGAGGAAGACGGACATTTGGCGTGCTCCTGACCACCGCCCGCTCTGCTACCACTGCGGAGAAGCGGGTCACGTCTACCGACGATGTCCGTACCGGGAGATGGGACTGCGAGGTTTCGCCGTCAACGCGCCGCGTCCACAGCTTGGCGAGCGCCCACGTGACATCGCCGATTACCTCGCCGCTACTCAGTGGAGCCCTCGACGGCCATCCCGTTCACCGTCACCAGGCCGCTACCTGTCACCGCAGCGCCGACCGTACACTGGTCCAGCTCGGGGCCGCTCTGCGAGCCCATATCCGGAAAACTAAAAGCAGCAACCGATGGAGGTGCGGTTGCTGTTCGTCGAACTGACGAAGATCCTCCGCCGCCGACGAAGTCGATGAAGAAACCATCCCGACGACCTAATGACGACACGCCGCCGTCCCGACGAAGTCAGCAAGCCAAGACTACACCGACGAAAGACGACTTGACGACGCGACGTTCCAGTTCCAGTTCAACACGACGCAGCCGTGATCCGACGCCAAGACCTAACTGCAACGCCAGACAAAGAACCACCGACCTCGACGTGCTTCTCGACGGCCACGCAGTTACCGCCTTAGTGGACACCGGTGCTGATTACTCCGTCATGAGTGGACACATCGCCGCCCAGTTGAAGAAGGTTAAGACTGCATGGGAAGGCCCTCAAATTCGCACCGCTGGAGGACATCTGATTACGCCGACTGGAATCTGCACGGCAAGGATAACCATTCATGACCGGACTTACCCTGCCACTTTCGTTATCCTCCAACAGTGTTCTCGAGACGTCATTCTCGGTATGGACTTCCTGAACCAACACGGCGCAGTCATCGACCTGAAGTCGAAGTCAATAACGCTGTCGGAAGATAAAGCGATACCGCCGGAGAGCCCTCATAGTCACCACGCCTTGAGTGTGCTCGAAGACCAAGTGAGCATCCCGCCCCGCTCCAGCATTATTATTTCGGTCGGCACCGAAATACCCGCTGACGTAGAAGGTGTCATCGAAGGCGACCAACGCCTCCTGCTAGACCGTGAAATTTGCGTCGCAAGAGGGATCGCTCGACTGCATGGAGGGAAAACTGAAGTGTTGCTGACAAACTTCAGCCCGGAGTTCAAGCACATCAACAAGGGCACGACGATCGCGTACATCGAGGAAATTGTGGAAACCAGTAATGCGTTTGTCCTCTCGGATTCCGCCACATCTACCCCGACGACCACGGTTCCCGAACCAGACTACGACATTAATCCAAGTCTCCCAGCGATTAAGCAACAGCAGCTCAGAAGTCTGCTCCGACGATACAAAGACTGCTTTTCGACGACATCGAGGATTCGACAAACACCAGTCGCCAAGCATCGCATAATCACCGAGGAGTACGCTCGACCACTCCGCCAAAGCCCTTACCGAGTTTCGCCGCGAGAACGCGAAGCTATAAGAGAACAAGTCGACGAAATGCTGCGCGACGACATCATCCAGCCGTCGAAAAGCCCGTGGGCGTCCGCTGTTGTCCTGGTGAAGAAAAAGGACGGAACCCTACGTTTCTGCGTCGATTATCGTCGATTGAACAAGATCACGAAGAAGGACGTATACCCCCTTCCA
Source organism: Dermacentor albipictus (assembly GCF_038994185.2). Lineage (NCBI taxonomy): Eukaryota > Metazoa > Arthropoda > Arachnida > Ixodida > Ixodidae > Dermacentor > Dermacentor albipictus. The sequence continues at coordinate 14,281 of NW_027225670.1, forward strand.
CGGATAGACGACGCATTGGATCGGCTTTGCAACGCTAAGTACTTCTCCTCGATGGACCTCAAGTCTGGCTATTGGCAAATAGAAGTCGACGAAAGAGATCGCGAAAAGACCGCCTTCATCACCCCAGACGGCCTCTACGAGTTCAAGGTTATGCCATTTGGACTGTGCTCGGCGCCTGCAACGTTCCAGCGCGTGATGGACACGGTTTTAGTGGGATTGAAATGGCAGACCTGTCTCGTTTACTTGGATGACGTCGTTGTATTCGCCGGAAATTTCGACGATCACCTTAGGCGGCTTGCCACAGTACTAGAGGCCATCAAGTCATCAGGGCTCACTCTGAAGCCAGAAAAATGCCGCTTCGCTTACGACGAGCTTCTGTTCCTAGGCCACGTCATCAGTAAATCCGGAGTACGCCCCGACCCGCAGAAAACAGCTGCCATCGCAAAGTTCCCGCAGCCCACCGACAAGAAGGCAGTGCGTAGATTCCTTGGCATGTGTGCCTACTACAGGCGCTTTGTTAAGGACTTTTCACGCATCGCCGAGCCGTTGACACGTCTAACTAAATGTGATGTTGAGTTCAAGTGGGAAACGCCGCAGGCCGACGCATTTGAAGAACTCAAACGACGCATGCAGTCGCCGCCGGTACTTGCGCACTTCGACGAGCACGCCGATACAGAAATCCATACTGACGCCAGTAGCCTAGGCCTCGGTGCCGTTCTAGTCCAGAGGAAAAACGGAGTCGAACAGGTGATATCTTACGCTAGCCGGTCGCTGTCAAAAGCGGAAGGCAACTATTCTACGACCGAAAAGGAATGCCTCGCCATCGTTTGGGCTACAGCTAAATTTCGCCCTTATCTTTATGGCAGGCCATTCAAAGTCGTCAGTGACCATCACGCTTTGTGTTGGCTAGCGAGTATAAAGGATCCTTCAGGACGACTGGCGCGGTGGAGCCTCAGACTACAAGAATACGACATCACTGTAACCTACAAGTCCGGACGAAAACACTCCGATGCCGATTGCCTATCACGTGCCCCTATTGACCCGCCGCCGCAGGTTGACGAAGATGACGACGCCTTCCTTGGCATGATAAGTGCAGAAGACTTCGCTGAGCAGCAACGGGCAGACCCGGAGCTAAAAGGCCTGGTGGAATATTTGGAAGGGCACACCGACGTTGTCCCCAGGGCATTTAAGCGCGGACTATCTTCCTTCACGCTTCAAAACAATCTCCTCGTGAAGAAGAACTTTTCACCAGTCCGCGCCAACTACCTTCTTGTTGTCCCGTCAGGACTTCGTCCAGAAGTATTGCACGCCCTACATGACGATCCGACCGCTGGACACCTCGGTTTTTCCCGGACACTCTCGAGGATACAACAAAAGTATTATTGGCCGCGCCTGACCGCCGACGTCGCCCATTATGTCAGAACATGCCGAGACTGTCAGCGACGTAAGACACCGCCGACAAGGCCAGCCGGATTACTACAGCCAATCGAGCCTCCTTGCCGACCATTCCAGCAGATCGGGATGGACTTGCTGGGACCCTTTCCGACGTCAACAACCGGAAATAAGTGGATCGCCGTGGCGACAGACTACCTCACCCGCTTCGCTGAAACTAAAGCACTGCCGAAAAGTAGCGCAGCCGAAGTGGCGAAATTTTTTGTCGAAAACATCCTGCTTCGACATGGCGCCCCAGAAGTCCTCATCACCGACAGAGGAACGGCCTTTACAGCGGAGCTCACCCAAGCCATTCTGAAATACAGTCAGACAAGGCACAGGAGGACCACGGCCTACCACCCGCAGACGAATGGCCTTACGGAGCGGCTGAATAAGACCCTCGCCGACATGCTAGCGATGTACGTCGACGTCGAACACAAGACGTGGGACGCGGTCCTGCCGTACGTAACCTTTGCGTACAACACGGCGGTGCAAGAAACAACACAGATCACGCCGTTTAAGCTGGTTTACGGCAGGAACCCGACGACGACGCTCGACGCCATGCTGCCGCACGTCACTGACGAGGAGAACCTTGACGTCGCTACCTATCTCCAGCGCGCCGAAGAAGCCCGACAGCTCGCCCGCCTACGGATCAAGACCCAGCAGCGTACCGACAGCCGACATTACAACCTCCGACGACGCTTTGTTGAGTACCAGCCCGGCGACCGTGTTTGGGTATGGACCCCTATACGCCGGCGAGGACTCAGTGAGAAGCTGCTGCGACGCTATTTCGGACCCTACAAGGTCATCCGACGTATTGGCGCACTAGACTATGAGGTCGTGCCAGACGGCATTTCGCACTCACAGCGGCGCCGCGCACGATCTGAAGTGGTCCACGTGGTGCGCCTTAAACCATTTTACGGACGCTGCTGAACTTCCTTAGTTTATTGTTTTCTTTGCTACGAGTGCTTTTCTTTGTTACTTTCGTTTGTTTGAAGCATCGGGTCGATGCTTTTTAAGAGGGGGGTAATGACACGTGTACTTATGTTTATCGGGCAACCACGTTTCGCCGCTTAACAACTGTAATCGCAGAGCGAGGGACGCGCCTGCATGTATCCGACGTTTCTGGAAAGTTATCGACGCTTCTATCCGCGTGTCTGTTGTCGCCGAACCTTGTGCTATCAGATTTCATCGCGTGACACGAATGGTGTAGAACTTTGTGGAAGACACGCGGGTCCCATCAGTTAATCTGGAACATTCGACGACTGATCTATAAAAGCCGACGCGCTTGACTCGCTGATCAGATTTTCGACGATCGCCGACTGTGTTCGCCGCTATCGTTGTGCTTTAAGTGTATCCTGTTTTGTGGGCACAGGTTCGCCCAATAAAAGCTAGTTTTGTTTTTCACAGTACTGCTACTGTGTTCTTTCTTCACCGTCACTACCACGTGACAATATCAACTCAGTGAATGTTCTAGTTCCCCAGGGACATGAAACTGCACACATCTTCAAGCCCTCATAGTTGATCTAACATCTTTAGTGCAAAACTACAATACACCACCCAGTATATTCACCTTTCTGACATTCACTTAGTCACATTCATGTAAATTCGGAAGGTCTGCAAAATAGAGGGTACTTCCCACACTCATCCCCACACATATCTTGTCCACTTCGCTAGTATGTAAAAGCACAGTCTCCTCAACTCCCGTTCTAATGTAGAAGTGCGATAATTATTTATTTATTTATTTATTTATTTATTCAAAATACTCTCAGATAGCCAAGAATACGCAATGCTTTGGCGGTCATTTTATTATTGCGAGTCTTCCAGCAAAGATTGACAGTGAGATATACGCCAAGGTACTTGTATGAAGTCGCATGCGCACAAGGGTTAGAATTTAGTGAGTATGGGAAGGCTGAAGGCGTCTTTTTGTGGGTAAAAGTCACAGTTCTGCATTTGTCAGGATTCAGCGTCATTTGCCACGATGCGCACCAGTTAGTGATTTGATCTAAGTCGTTCTGAAGTTCAAGGTGTTCAGAGGGTGAGCTAATTTTCCGATATATTATGCAGTCGTCTGCGAAAAGTCTAATGGTTGAAGTAATGTTAGACGGCAGGTCATTGATGTAGATTAAAAACAGTAATGGACCCAAGACGCTGCCCTGGGGAACACCAGAGGAGACATCAGTTAAATCTGATTCATATCTGTCGATGACAGTGAACTGCTTACGAAATGACAGGAAATTACGCAACCATGAGATCGTTGAAGAATGTAAGTGCAACGACGATAGTTTAGCTATTAAGCAGGAGTGTGGAACACGATCAAATGCCTTGGAGTAGTCCAAAAAAATGCAGTCAGTCTGGAAACCTTCATCCATGTTAGAAAAAAAGTTCACTGGTGAATTCTATTAACTGCATGTCACACGAATATCCCTTCCTAAATCCATGCTGGTTTGGGAAAAAGAAGTTATTGCATTCAAGGTAATGTGCGATGCCTGATGCAACGATGTGCTCAAGAAGTTTGCATGCGATACAGGTTAGAGATATCGGGCGATAGTTACTGACATGATTTCTATCACCAGCTTTAAAAATGGGAATAACTTTAGCGATTTTCCAATCATCAGGTATTTCCCCGGTAGACAATGATTGCTCGAATATGTTGCAGAAGGTAACGCTGGAATGATTTACGGTGTTCTTAAGCATTTTAGAATTTATGCCGTGAATGCCACAGCAAGTTGATAACTTGATGTTATTGATTAAAGATGCAATACCAGTAGCAGTTAGGTTTATAGGTTCCATGTGCTGATAGAGGACATCGGTTAGCTGTGGGATACTGGAATGGTCTTCATGAGTAAAGACAGATCTAAAGAAAGGGTTAAAAACAAATGGACACTCTTGTTTACTTATGGGTGCCCCGATGTCGTCTTGAAGTAATATATTCGCATCCCTGTTTTTCGGTGATATGGTCTTCCAAAATTTTGACGGGTTATTCTTGATAACAAATTGACAATCACGTAAATAGAACGTGTGTTTAGCTTTGCATACAGCTTGACAGTATTTTTGATCAGCTGCTTTATGGTTAAGCCGTGATTGTGGGGTTCTTAATTGTTTAGCTTTCCTAAATAAACATTTCTTTTTGTTCTTTAGTGTGCGCAAAGACCTGTGAAACCAAGGCTTTGATATTTTAACCCGGAAGGAAATTCGCGGTATGTATGAGAACAAGGTCAGTTAATTTTTCTTTAAATAAAGCCCAGTTATCGTTGACCAGTCTGCCAGGAAAAGTAGGAATATATGTGCGACAAAATTTTTCTAAACCGAGGTTGATGGCATCGTAGTCTCCTTTTTTATAATCTAAGATTTGTTTGGGCCATGTGATACGCTGATAAAAAGATGTAGTAATTGTAAATTCGAGAAGCAGATGGTCACTAAATCCTTCACAAAAAGACACTGGGCTGATAAACTCGGGAGCAGTCGTAAGGATCAAATCCAAGATGTTATCACCGCGGTTAGGCTGATTTATTATCTGGACAAATGGAAAATCTAGACTAAACTCTATGAATTCATTAGAGTCGGTAGAACAAGATGTTAGGTTTTTTCAGTTTATGTCAGGATAGTTGAAGTCACCCAAAAGGAAGATATGAGCTGTTTGGAATTTCTGTTTAATTGCACTAAGGTTATCGGTCAAGTCTGAAATGAACGAGGTCGTATGATCTGGTGCTTTGTAACATACCCTAAGCAGGCACTTGTGCGCCTGTGAAGGAATACAAACCCACAAGATTTCCAGTGGGGAGGAAACATTAACATAAAAATGTACGATCTGTTTTTTTATGGCGACTAGGACGCCACCACCCCTTCTATTGGTCCAATCATTCCAGTGAATGATGTAATCCTCAGCGTCAAATAAAACTTCATGATCAGGAACATTTGAGTTAAGCCACGTTTCTACTAATAATAAGATGTCAGTACCATCACTTTCTAAGCGAGAGCATAGTTCAGTGCGCTTGGGGAGAATGCTACGAATATTAGTGAAAGATACTTTAAGCTCCCTCCGATGGTCGACTACAAGCATTTGAAGCTAACGTACTAATATCTTGTGGACGTGTTGCCGGGGCGCAGTTGAGCTATCTGGAAGACTGTATCACAGTGTTTGAAGCAGAATCATACGTGTATACCCTTTAATCAATACTCAACTTTTCAACGTGAAGCCTGAATGGCATCTTTTTAGATTTAGCATAGTCCAGGAGAACATTCATTTGGGCTAGATGGTGCATACTTGAATTAGGAAGGAACAGCGCCAACTAAGACGATCACAAGAGGGGAGAACGACACAGGACAAGCGCCAACTTCATCTAACTTTATTCATCGAAAATTCTGCAAATATAGGAAAAACACAGACATGCGCACAATGACCATCATGCGTCATCTGCCAAACCGTTCCAGATATGACATTTCGCTTTTGAAGAGGGTCACTGAAGTATCACTAACACAGTTTTTTCCTCTTTTCTTTATATGGAATGCTTCTAAAACCTCACGTGCCTTAGTTTCCCTACTTCTGCCAAGAATCTTTATCTCTCCGAACCGTGGTTCACACTTCTTGCAGTACTGGCATTGTTTTTGTGGCGAATGTTCTGCCGCTTGGTCACACACGGTGCAAGTTGCGCAATGTTGCGAAAGATGCGCACCTCCTTCTTTCAGCGACCTCACATGTTCAGCAGCACGGTCGTTCACGCATCTGCCCGCTTGGCCCACATAGGATTTCCCGCACGTCAAAGGTATTTCATATACCACACCGGTGCAGCACTTTACAAACTGCTTCCCATGTTTTTTGGTGCAGTTGCTCCTCGTACCCTCGCTCGCGACGCGGGCGCAGAGCTGGGCTTGTTTTCGAGGAGCCGAAAACACGACTGGGACGCCGTGTCTGTTTGCCACCTTTTTCATATTGTGGGCTATCCTGTGTACATACGGAACCACTTCCGGCTTTGCAGCTAGTCTTTCTTGTGCGCACGGTTTCTTGACCATGGCACCTTTGATATTTTGCAAGATCACTTCAGCCACTGCTGTGATAACCATGCTTGGGAACCCCGCCGTAACCAACCTATCAACCTGCTTGTCAAAGCTCGCACTCATTGCGTGGTGACACGATTTCACGAGAGCAGACTCAAGACAAAGTTTTGCAATCGAACGTTTTACGGTTTTTGAATGCGCCGACGCATAAGGAAGAAGCTCCTTTTGTGCTCTAGGTGCGTACTACCAACATACATGATCTACACCCAAGGTAATGTTAATGTCTAAAAACTGTAATCGCCCCTGCAAGGGTAGCTCATGCGTGAAAACCAACCCCCTTCCCTCCTCTTTAAAGCTGTCTAGGACAGTGCTTACACCATCTGTGTAAGTCAACACGTTCAGTTTGTTAAAAACTATTAAAAAATCGTCAACATACCTGAACACTTTCAGTACACCCTTTCCTGTTAAAATTGGCTCCAAGGCGCTGTCAATACAGGTTAAGAAAATGTTAGTAAGCACCGGGGCTACGCAGGATCTAATACAAATCCCTTGTCTTTGTCGATAAAACTTGTTCTCGAAAGAGAGAAACGTCACATCAAGGTAAAATTCTAGCATTCTCATAAAATTGTCTATTGACACGCCAGAGGAGTTCTGGAACTCTACTGCACCTGTGTGTGTCACTGTGTCGTTCTCCCCTCTTGTGATCGTCTTAGTTAGCGCTGTTCCTTCCTAATTCAAGTTAGCATAGTCAAGAAGATTTTTTCTCGCAATGCGTGTTTGAAGGGAAAAATCCTCAAGCACGGCAAAGCCAGTGTCCTTGAATTAATAGCCCTGTTCGAAAACACGTTGCCCGTCTTTAAAGGAGGTAAATTTAGCTATGATACGCCTACGTTTATCTTCATGATACTGGCCGAGGCGTTGGGCGCGTTCAATTTGTGAAGACTGCAGATTGATACAAGATGATTCGTCCAGAGTGCTATAACTTTTTCTTCGGCTGTACACCATGACTCTGAAGCATCTTCAGAAATACCGAAGAAAAGCAAATTTGATCGTCGCATTCGGTTTTCTGCGTCTTCACAGCGGGAGTGTGGTATCCTTAGTTTGTCCGGTAAATTACAAGCCGAAATAGATGAGCTGAATTCCAAAGTGCTATGGGCGTTTTTAATCTCTGCAGAGTCAACTTCAATTGCACGGATTCTTGCAGACAGCTGCCTCAACTCGACATCTACAGAGGCCTGCCAGTTCTTTATTGCGAGCAGGTCATCCTTAATTTCATCTTGTCCGGATATAATCTGCTGAACTGTTGCTAAGACCTTCGCCAAAACGTCATCATGCTCAGGGCCTGGATTTGTTTCAATATCACCAGACATAATTCTGCCAAAACATGTACACCCAAAAATGAAACAGGAAGTGTGGCTCGGGTATTAATGCCAGTGTCTTGGTGTACTACTCGATTCAGCCGCTGGGCTCTGTGAAAGTATCCACTCTTGTTGCATTTCTTTCTCCATGTTCAACTGCCGGCCGCAATTGGTTGTAATGCTGCGGCATCCACAGCACGAAATCCAGCCATTGACAAACATAGGTCTACATAAGGTCTACACAAGTGAGTGTAGCGAATGCCTTGGATGGTAGCGAGAGCAGGCGAACAATGTAGATGTCAAAGTGATAGAAACGGGCATCACAGAGACGAAAGGAGTGCATTGGCGACTTCGTGTGTTGCGTCCTCTTGGAGCACTGACAGTGAAGGCATTCGCGTGCCCAGCGGCGCATATCAGAGTACACTCAGGTGGCATGCTGGGTGGCATGAACCTGGGGATGACTTGCATGGTGTAGGTTATCAAACACTTGATGAAGGAGTCGGAATGGAATGAATGGCAGTGTTCGACTCCTTGACATGTTGCAAGTGGTAGCGACTGAAGAAAATGGAAAGGGGACGTCTGGAAGCACTAATGACGTTGCAGAGGACCGGAGGTCCCGAAGCACGACGTCTAAGTGCTGCACCGTAGCAATTTCTTCGATGTCAAGTGTTGCCGTGGATATTGCGTCGATACAGAAGGCATCTGCAGCTGCGTTGACCAGGCTTTCAATGTATTGTTTGTCCACGGTGAACTCGGACATGAAATTGAGGTGCCACCAAAGGTTGCGAGTCCAGCTCAATGTTAACAATGGCAATCGGAATCCAGCTTGGAGTTCTGGCTGGTTTGCCCATATCTTCAAGTGGGTACGACGGCCACCAAATGTTGTGGGTTCGAGTGTCTTAACTTCTCATGGGCAGTGCCGATTCTACCTCCGAGGAAGAATGGCAGAAAAAGCTAGTTACAGCATGGGATTCCTTTCAAGGATCCCCTGAGCGAGCTGGCGATACGTGTCCACGCACACGCTGACATATGCTGTTAAGTACATTGTTAGTGCACACATCAACAATGACGTCAAATCTAGCTAACACCGAGACATTTAAACTGATCAACTATCTCTATTTGTTTGGAGTTAAATATGATGCTATTGTGTGGACAAACTGGTTTATATTTCAGCTGGAAAATTACTGCTCTTGTGTGTTTTTCTTTTCATTACCACGCATATGATTAGATTGCGACCATTTTCCCAGCGAAGTCATCGTCATATTGCACCCTTGTATGAGTTCATGAATGTTATGTCCAGATAAGAAAATGCTTGTACCATATATTATGAATCTGGCATTTGGGTTAATGTTTACAATGTCATTAACATAAATGTTGAAAAGTAGTGGCCCTAATTTATTTTATTTATTTATTTATTTATTTATTAAGGAACCCACAGCGCCAAGGCATTACAGTGGGGGGGGGGGGGTACAAGAAGGAATACATACGACACCTCTGCTCCTGTACAGTGTTAAAAGTGATAACAAAAGAGGAAAAACGAAAAAAAAAACGGCAAAAAAGGCAAAGCCCCTAGCAATGCACATCTACAATCTACAAGATCAAAAAGAAAGCATCATTTGATTCAACCCTCACAACATCACTCGGCAGTCTATTCCATTCCCTAATGGTTTTAGGAAAGAAAGACATTCTGAACAATTCAGTTTTTGTCGCAAATTCACGGACCTTAAAATCATGGTCAACACGATTGGATCTATAAAAAGGCTCTAGCACAAACTTTTCGCGATCAACCCGAACAGCTGAATAATAAATAGCATGGAAGAACTTCAGCCTCAACTTCTTACGGCGCATGTCTAGTAATTCCCAGTTGAGTGCTTCCTTCGTACGCGATGCACTGTATTGAGCCCCGCGTATGCCAGATACGAAGCGAGCGGCAATGTTCTGCACCCGCTCCAGCTTATCTTTATCTCTACGAGTAGGCGGGTCCCAAACCGTACACGCGTATTCCAGAATTGACCTCACATAAGTCTTGTACAAGATGTCCAGACATGACTGTGGAAAAGTGTTTGCATTTCGGCGAAGAAATCCCAGGATTTTGCATGCTTTAGCAGTGACATAATCGACTTGACGGCGCCAATTCAAAGTGGGAGTAAAATAAACACCTAAATATTTAAATTCGAATACCTGTTCCAACATTACATTCCTAATAACGTACGGTTGCATATCAAGGTTTTTCTTTCTTGTAAATTTCATATGAACAGTTTTAGACATATTCAAATTCATATTCCATTTGACGCACCACTCTGAGATTCTGTTCAAGTCTTCCTGAAAGATCTCAGCATCACGGTCACAAGTGACTACTCTATAGAGAACGCAGTCGTCCGCAAATAACCGCATTTGAGACACTACTCCGTCACCAATGTCGTTCACGTACAGCAAGAACAATAGCGGCCCCAACACGGAGCCTTGCGGAACACCGGACACAACTTGCACCTTCTGTGACTGAGTACCATTAACCATGACAAACTGCTGACGTAAGCGTAGGTAATCTTCTACCCATGATATTACTTGAGGACTGATATTGTAAAAGGCCATTTTTTTTATTAGTAAACAGTGCGTCACTGTATCAAATGCCTTTTTGAAATCCAAGAACACACAGTCCACGCTAAGACGCCTGTCCAGTGCTTCTGCCAGCTCGTGCACAAATTCAGTCAACTGCGTAGTACAAAAGAGGCCCCTTCGAAAACCATGCTGCCGAGGATTAAACAATGAATGTGCGTCCATATGTGCTACTATACTAGTGTACAAAATGTGTTCAAGAGTCCTGCACGCAACTGAAGTTAGTGATACTGGCCTATAATTTGAGACGGTGTCACGAGGACCAGATTTATGAATTGGCACTACGCTTGCGATTTTCCAGTCATCGGGAAGGCAGGATTCCTCAAGCGATTTTTCGAAAATAATCTTCAAGTACGGTGCCACCGACTGTGCACAAAATTTATAAAACTTGTTTGGCAAGTCATCAGGACACCCAGCCTTACCAATCTTCAGATTCTGCAGCAGAGACTCTATGCCATTAATGCTAATAACAACATCATCCATATCACTCACCACCGGCTGGAAATTCAAGGTACTCATATCATGTCTGTGTTGCAATGCACAGCTGAAAACAGAGCTAAAATACGTATTAAAGAACTCAGCTTTTCCTACGTCATCATCAATAAAGCTGTTACCAGACACAAGCGGTGGTATAGTCACAGTGTCTTTTCCATTTCTCTTTGCATGTTTCCAGAATTCCTTCGGATTATCCTTTAATTTCGACTCCATTGAAATTCCAAATGAATGTTTTGCAGCTACCACTGCAACTTTCATTTTTTCGGTAGTTTCATGCAGCTTCAACCAATGATCACGTGTCGGCTTACCTTTGTATTTGCGGTAAGCTAGTTGCCTTTTGCGTGTTAGACTGCGTAACTCCCGAGTAAACCAACATTTACTTTTACTTCTTCTTTTCGTTAATGTCCACGCCGGAACAAAGCGCTCCCTCAGCTCAAACATCTTCTTCTTAAATATAGGCCATAATTCAGTTACTCCAGTGTAGTCGGCATATGTTTCAAATACCGTCCGGTACTCATTCAACGCTTTATTTATCTCGCATACATTTGCTTTTTCGTAGTTATATACTCGTCTGTTTGCTGTTCCAATGCTTCTTAAATGTTCAACATTCATTTCACAAAGCACAACATTATGATCGCTTATTCCAGGTAGCACGTGAGTAGACCGGACGAATTCAGGTTTATTTGTGAATAACAAATCTAAGATATGGTTCCCACGTGTCGGTTCCAATACAGTTTGATGTAACTCAAAAAGTTCAACCAAGTTGATCAGTTCCTGACTAGACCAACCCGAAAAAGAGTGAAAGTGAGGTTGATGACTCCAATCAATATTAGGCAGGTTGAAATCACCTCCAACTACCATGAAGTCTGTTTGAACTGCATCAACTGTCACTGCCAACTGCCTAAGCACATCAACGGATGAATCAGGCGGGCGGTAGAATGAACACACAGTTAAAGCTTTGCTATTATTAAGCGTCAGTCTGCACCATACAGCCTCACATTCATCGGTGCCAGCATTTATCTGAGAAGAAGAAATTTTAGAATCCACAAGAATAAATACACCTCCACCATGCAAGTCTCTGTCTTTTCTATAACACTTAAATCGATCTGAGAATACTTCACCATCAGCAACTTCATTTGCTAACCATGATTCAGTACCGAGAATAATAGACGGCTTTACCATATCAACTAGAGATGCAAATTCATCAACCTTGTTCTTAATGCTTCGGCAGTTAATTACAAGAAAGGAAATATGCGTTGCATTATGCCGACGCCGTCATCTGACCGGTTCTACTCCCTTTGTAGCATCTGCTTTCTCTTTTATTACTGGTACCACCTCCTTTGTATTATCATCAAACAAGTACTTCTGACCATTTATAATAAGAGTGTCGTACTTAAGACTGATCTTATCGCCACTTTGTTGTCGCGATTTCGCGAACTGCCATAGATGCTTTCTCTTTCTGTGTATATCCTCAGAAAAGTCCTCTGAAATACTGACATTGCTTCCTTTTAATTTATAAGCACTTTTTAAAACATTTTGCTTTTCAACGTAGGAAGCGAAAGTCGCTATTAAAGGACGATTGCTACCAGTCTTGAATTTGCCTAGCCTGTGAGCATTTGCCATATTCACTGATTGGATGCCCAATTTTGATTTGCACACATCAATTACACATATTCCAGAGTCCTCACTTGACTCGTTTGGTTTTGTATCTTCTACACCGAAAAAAAGCAAATTACAACGCCTCCTCTGGTTCTCGAGATAGTCTACCTTCGCCATAACTGAACCCAGCATACGCTGGTGTTCTTCACATTGTTTCTTACATTCTTTAATTGCGCAGCTAATTTGGTCAATACTAGATATTTTAGATTCTATAGACGCTACACGGGCGCTGAGATCATTCATAGCGCGTTTACTTTCAACTTGGGTTAGTTCTATTGCATTTAACTTGGCCTTAATGCTATCTTGACCATCGAGGAGCCTCTGCAGAGTTTCGGCAGTGGTCGGGCCAGGGTTAAGCTCAACGTCGCCACTTAAAAGTAGCAGCAACAGATAAAAGGAAATACGACGCAATAATCGAAAGCGATGACGCGAATAATCTTTCACTTGCGAGTGAGTTTTCAGGCAAGCAAATAACATTTGGGGTGGAACCGGCAAAACAAAATGCGTGCGAAAGCAATGCAAGTTCGGATTACTAACCTGCAAAAGCAGCAAGAAAAACGTGAGCGGCACCGCTTCTGCCATGCCGGTTCCACGCCCCTCTGGGTGACTGCCAGATCCCGGTATTTGTAGGCTGACGATAAGGCGTTCACTGCACCAGTGTTCCCTGATCGGCACGGTACATCGGCCGAAGTCAGCGGCTATGCTTGTCGATTCGTCGTCGTGAGCAGCAGACGAAGTTCCATTCGCTGATCCATCAACGCAGATCCCAGACCAAAAGGGTGAACTCGTAGTTGACGTACATGAAACGGCGTCGCCAAAAGACTGCTTCAAAGCTGAGATGCCATGAGCCTGCAAAAGCAGCAAGAAAAACGTGAGCGGCACCGCTTCTGCCATGCCGGTTCCACGCCCCTCTGGGTGACTGCCAGATCCCGGTATTTGTAGGCTGACGATAAGGCGTTCACTGCACCAGTGTTCCTTGATCGGCACGGTACATCAGCCGAAGTCAGCGGCTATGCTTGTCGATTCGTCGTCGTGAGCAGCAGACGAAGTTCCATTCGCTGATCCATCAACGCAGATCCCAGACCAAAAGGGTGAACTCGTAGTTGACGTACATGAAACGGCGTCGCCAAAAGACTGCTTCAAAGCTGAGATGCCATGAGCCTGCAAAAGCAGCAAGAAAAACGTGAGCGGCACCGCTTCTGCCATGCCGGTTCCACGCATGGCAATATACTGCCTTGTGGGACACCAGAATTAATTGGTTTTATTGCTGAGTATGATTATGTATGTTGACAAGTTAATATTTTATTAGTTTTACAGCCTGGCTTCATAATCTGAAGTACCATAGCTTCTCTAGAAGTAACTCTTCATTAACAAGATGAAAATCTTTTGAAAAGTCAGGGAATATTCCCATCACAAAAGCTGTTTTCAAATTGTGACAGAATATATCCTTTTTTTTTAACAGCGCTAGTTCAGTAGATTTGTTTTTCTGGAATCCGAATTTACATTTGGTGAGCAAATTGTATTTATTTATAAATTTAGTAAATCTAGCATGGCAAATTTTCTCTACGAATCCCGAGAAATTTCCCACCCCCAAAAGATATCCCACCCCTAACTAAGGTCCCAGCTTAGGCATGATAAGGCACCAGTCAGGCATGATAAGGCACCAGTTGTTATCTTGGTAAGTGTTTGGAGTGCACTCATAAAATCATTAGAGTGCAACACCATCTCAAATTCGTTTAAATTCTTGAAACCTTAAATTCTTAAAACCTCGTTAAACCGTACCTCCTTAAACAGTAGTTTCGTTTTAAATGTAGTAAAGTTAAATCCCTGACTCAGTGGCCATTGAACATAATGCATTTTGTATCTGCATACCGTAAACCGTACCAGCTTATTACGTATGTATCGGTTAACACGCACTGTTTCCACTTTTATTTATTTATTTATTTACAGATACTGCTGTCTCAATACATGAGACATAGCAGGAGTGGATACACCAGAAATTAGATCAACACAACATACAATGAACTTGAAACGTAATTACAAAATATGGTTAGACAATTCTTCACAAACTCACAAACTTGATTGCAAAACCACAGCAGTTTGTCCCCATCGGGCAGCCTGTCAGAACAAACCTCACAGATCAAAACAACGGCCTTCAATCGCATTGTCTGTTTGTGAGTGAAGCCACATCAACATCATTTCGGTGTCGTACAGGCAAAGACTCGGGCCATGCCGAAGCTCGGAAAAAAAGCACCAGGTGCTCAGCACAGAAGAAAAATTACGACATTCGACCCACTAAAGCATATTCTAGTACACTGTAAATACAGCTGCCCTGGCCATTCCGACAGCGGTGACAACAGCCAAGAGTGGAACCAGGGGCACCGGCCACTTAGCAGGAGCATGGAAAAGTCCAGTGTAAAGAGCATGAAAATTATAAACTGTGCCCTCGCACGGCGTGCGAAATGTGAACGGCTGAACTCTCTTTATGAGAAGAATCCGCTCGCTGTTCGCAGCCAGCACTGGAGCACACATGCCAAAGGCGCTCTGGCACAGCGTACGGAGATTTCGGTCAATTTTCCGTGTTTGGCACAGGAATTGGCGTTTGTATCAAAACGGCACCATTGGCGCAGGAGTCCCACCTCGGCTTTTTCAATGCCTTGCACTGCGAAGGCTACGGTACAGTGGGGCGTGCCCACAATGATCCCCCTTCTAACTGTCACCTTTGCATAAAGCTCAAGTTTAAATTTTGATGTTAACGTTGACACCACGACTTTCAATTTTGGTGCCTATGACGCAGTAAACATAAGCAAAACGTGGTTGTCCTCGGGAAGCCACAGCGCTTTTAGCCAGTGGACTCGTAACTGAAGCCTGCGGTGGTCGCTGTATCTACGCTACGTAGCCGCCCACAACAACCAATAGCAGTCGCATACGGGAATCTGCTTTATTATGAAATAAAGTGTAAGCCTGCCTCCTTAAGAGAGTAAGGAGGCAGGTTTCTGTTGAAAAGAGTGTTCGAGAGAAAGGCGACTTCGTGGTCTGCTTGCAAGCTCCACGCACCACATACGACAGTAAAACTTAGCTGATACGTTCACAGCAGCATATGCTACCAACGGAGTATGTTATTTCACCAAGCTCGACGTGTGGTTCAGAGCCCCTTAATCTATGTGCTACTGCTGCTATGAAGCTTGATTCTGAGACACTATTAAACACTCACTCATGTCACAATGTAATAATGTACCGATAAGGGTAACAGAAAAGACAGGTACCATATTGAAACATTTCATAACCAAGTATGATAGGTGTTGCATAAAGGCAGGTGTCATTTTTTTTTTTGCGATAAGTGATCACTCCAAAAGAGTACGCATTTGGGCTGGTTGGTTCATGATTACGAGCAATAAAAACAGCGCTAAACGACGGGACGAGTGAAGGGACACAGACAACGGCGCTGACTAACAACCAAAGTGTGTTTATTCCGTCAGTCAGCATATATATGCTCCGCCGCTATCTGAAACCACAGAATCTACAGGATAGGGCATGCGCAGGGGGAATGCAATTAGTGTGACAAGAAGGCAATCTCCTTTGGAAGGAGAGAAATGGACGGGAGGCTTACACATGCATCACCACTAACGTGAATGTGGAAGGCTTCGGATATAAGGCGTGCGCGGTCATCACGATATTTTGACAGATAGGTTACACCTTCGAAGGATGGCTTGCAGCCGCATTCATTGCAATGTAGCGACAACTGACTATCTTTTGCCCGTTTTTGAAATTTGTTGAAGTGCTCACGCATGCGGTCGTTGATGCAACGCCCCGTTTGGCCGATATAAAAACGCTTGCATGAAAGAGGGATCTTGTAAACCACACAGTCACAACAGTCAGCAACAAACCTCTGTCTGTGCTGTTTTTTACAACTGTTTTTGCTGTTATTGCTTACCCTATTGACTTGGTGGCACAGGCTACCTAACTTATTTTTGGCAGTAAACAGCAACCTGACGCCTGCCCTACTGACAACCTTTTTGAGGTTGTGCGCAACCTGGTGAACATAAGGTATTACCGCAACCACCTGCCGTGAGCGATTCTCGGACAGAGCAGCTGCCGACTGCTTTCCTTTAAGGTTCGCTACGAGGCTTTCGGCGATGCTGGTCAAAAGTGGTACCGAGAACCCTGCGAGCTTCAGTCTGGCTACTTGCTTTTCGAAGCTTACATCCACTTGGTGGTCACATGACCGGATGAGGGCCGCCTTCATGCAGGAACTTGCTATACCGCGCTTGACTATCTTTGAGTGCGCGGACGAAAATGGAAGAAGGCGCTTATGAGACCGAGGAGCGTAACCCCAACATACATGATTGCTTGAGAACGTTAGCTCCAAGTCTAAGAAACGGAGTTTGTTGTCTGACGGATGCTCCGTGGTCAATTCGAAAGAATCTAGAACTGTGCGGAACAAGTCAAATATTATAGCAGCAGCAGGCTGCGCGTCAGTGGCGTTCGCCGAAAGCCTCGTAGCGAACCTTAAAGGAAAGCAGTCGGCAGCTGCTCTGTCCGAGAATCGCTCACGGCAGGTGGTTGCGGTAATACCTTATGTTCACCAGGTTGCGCACAACCTCAAAAAGGTTGTCAGTAGGGCAGGCGTCAGGTTGCTGTTTACTGCCAAAAATAAGTTAGGTAGCCTGTGCCACCAAGTCAATAGGGTAAGCAATAACAGCAAAAACAGTTGTAAAAAACAGCACAGACAGAGGTTTGTTGCTGACTGTTGTGACTGTGTGGTTTACAAGATCCCTCTTTCATGCAAGCGTTTTTATATCGGCCAAACGGGGCGTTGCATCAACGACCGCATGCGTGAGCACTTCAACAAATTTCAAAAACGGGCAAAAGATAGTCAGTTGTCGCTACATTGCAATGAATGCGGCTGCAAGCCATCCTTCGAAGGTGTAACCTATCTGTCAAAATATCGTGATGACCGCGCACGCCTTATATCCGAAGCCTTCCACATTCACGTTAGTGGTGATGCATGTGTAAGCCTCCCGTCCATTTCTCTCCTTCCAAAGGAGATTGCCTTCTTGTCACACTAATTGCATTCCCCCTGCGCATGCCCTATCCTGTAGATTCTGTGGTTTCAGATAGCGGCGGAGCATATATATGCTGACTGACGGAATAAACACACTTTGGTTGTTAGTCAGCGCCGTTGTCTGTGTCCCTTCACTCGTCCCGTCGTTTAGCGCTGTTTTTATTGCTCGTAAGTGATCACTCGCCCATTTTAAGTGTCCCAGGTTAACATTTTAAAGAAGCAGGACTAATCTTACTTGTAGCGAGACATAAATCCTGCCACACTGTCGCAATTCTGGGACTGGTGCAATGTTGTAAATGAAAATGGCCCTGACGCAGCTTATGAGCAGTTTCTGTGCAAAGTTAAGTGGATTATGACAATTGTCTTCCTTAAGAAACCTCTAGTAAGTGCAGGAAACATACAAATCTGTCAATGAATTATGAACTGCTCAACAACATAAGAAAAAGTGACTAGATTTAGAGAGCATTTCTTCAAGTAAGATGCACCGACGGACTGAAAACTTGTGCAGCATTTAGAAACCCCGTGAATGAGGATAGTGACATAGCAGAGAAAAGTTATTATACTCACCTATCCAGCTCTTCTGCAGGAAGATCTGAAGAACTCTGGAAAAAATTAAAATCAGAAATTGGTCATATACCTCCACTTACTAAATTATAAAGGATGGGACGTAGTTCAAAGGTCTCGAACTCTGATGCATTTAATGATAATTTCGTCTATTTCACCCGCTTGTCTATGAATAGCAACATACCGGCAATAAAATTTCCTAATGAGCAGACCATTTTCTTAGACTGTGTTAATGAAAGTGAAGTAGTTTCGTCTTTTATGAAACCAAATAACAGCAAGTCTATCTATGCGTCAGGCATACAATTAACACGAGTTACGTATATTATTCTTGAAACTTATTGTGCGCAACAAACAGGGACGAAGAATAGAAGAAACACAAGGACGAGCGCTTTCTAACAACTGGTTTTATTTTTGAAGATCCACGTGCTTATATACTCACAGATCTGCGCAATGTAGTCATCCAGAGCACGCCTATAGCGCATATAATACACACAGATCTGCGCAAACAAGTGCTCTGGATGACTAGATCGCGCAGATCTGTGCGCGATCAAGCAGGTATACAAGCAGGTGGACCTTCAAAAATAAAACCAGTTGTTAGAAAGCGCTTGTCCTTGTGTTTCTTCTATTCTTCGTCCCTGTTTGTTGCGCACAATAAGTTTCAAGATGAATTTGTTCCAACTAGGCCGACTAGCAGTCTTGCGTATATTATTGACATTAATTATCATGCGCTAGTTCATATCTTTAATACGTCTTGCAACAGGAAGCTTTCCACGTAAAATGCATTATGCAAGAGTCGCCGTTATATACAAGAAAGGTGACAGAAACGAACCTCCCAATTACCGTCCGATTTCTTTTTGGCAGTTGTTTCAAAAAGATTAGAGAAAATTTTACTTAAATGTTTCACATCCTTCACTGAACATAAAATTTAATTCATTTATTTATTTAAAGTACCTCACAGGCCCATTTAAGGGCATTGGGTAAGGGGGACAACAAAGTGTTTAAACAGGAGTAAACAATATAAATATCAATACAGGAATTCACAAGATAAGTAAAGCAACGTTCAATAAATGTTTGTCTACGCTAAGCTTTAGACAGCGTAAAAACAGTAATATCCTCATACACACAAAAAATACAAAAATTCAAGTGTGAAAAACAGGGAAGGAAAGCAGGTCAATAACATCCTTATACAATGTTCCTACAGGAAGCTTTGCAATTCTTCGCGAAAAGCGCCACAATTTAAGCATGCTATGTTATCAGGAAGACTGTTCCATACAGTTATGACACATGGCAGTGCTGATGCGTTAAATGACAGTGTACAGTGGAACCCCGCTCATACGTTTTTCACCGGACCGGGGAAAAAAAACGTAACAGCCGGGAAAACGCAACAGTGAGGAAAGCTCCGAAAATGAATGAAAAAATGCAGCTTCAACTATAGACAATTTATTTCCACAGAGTGCGCTTAGGACTTTAAAAAGTCTACAATGGCGGCTTGCCGTTTATTTCGCTCGCTAGAAATCGCCACACGTTTCTCAATAGCCTGGAAGGCCGCATTGCTGTCAGCGTCGCCGTGAGGTGCGACGTACCTGCGGAGGAGGTCCAGAGCCGCGACGGCTTCTCCAAAGCTACGATTTGGCAACTCCCCGGCACCATGCGGCTCGTGCTCCTCGTCGTCACCGCGTCATGGCAATGGCAACGGACGAAGGAATATCCGCGGGAAATTTTGCCCTCTTTGGCGGAATCATGCTGACGTGCTAACGATTGCTTAGTATTGCTGCGGAGCGCGCGCGTCCGAGCAGCCCGGTTGCGCGCAGCGCGGCGTGGGAGAAATGTAAACAAGAGAGGAGAGCTGGCCGGGTAGGCGCAGCAACGCCAACTTCCGGTTTCACTTTAGCTTCGCAAAGAATGACGTCAGGACCTCTCCTGAGTTTCCTTCCTCCGTGGGTCAACATGTCCAACAACGATGCGGTGACCGTAATCGCAGTGATGATAGTGAGAGCATTTTTCACGAATGGCCACTTAGTGGCGGCCTCTCGAACTGGCGTGCGGCTTCTTGCAGCCAGTTCCATAGCCAAGCCCGGCCAAGCCCAGCCAAAACTCGTCAAAAGCCAAAATGGCGGTTTGAACGTGCTGCCTAGTTTAGCCCAGGCGGGTGCGGGATGCTAAGTTGCGACGTACCATGCGGGAACGTTTTCACAGCTACAACGTAACAGCGGGGTTCCTTATACATTGTATCCTATGGAAGCTATGCCGGGACCGGATGAAAACGACGTAGCAGCCGGGAAAACGCAGCAGTGAGGAACGTAACAGCGGGGTTCTACTGTATTGCCAAATATGCGCATGAAGCTATGGCTATTGTTAAGGCAGCATGACGTGCGCCCTGGTACTTCAAGCGGCAACAAATGAGTCCGTTAACATTCGTTAACAATTTCCTCTCGCTGCCCCAGGATGTGTGAAGATAAAATTGTCAGTAAGTTTGTTGTTTTTATGCATTTCGCTTTGAGATATCTTATCTGTAGAATGAAAGTAAGTTTAGAGTCAAGTATGATGCCTAAAATCTTCTGCTCTTTGTTCGCAGGTATTTGTTGCCCATGCATTTCCATATTGGGATCCGCAGCAAGAACTTTCTTCCTGGTGAAAAGAGTGCAAGAACTTTTTGGGGGGTTCACTCTAAACTTATTTTCGTCTGGCCACTTAGAAAGTCTGTTCAAGCACTGTTGTACTTGTCTCTAACACACTGTAAGGTTGCAGGATTTGAAACCTATCTGTATGTCTTCTACATAGATGGAATGTATGTATGCTTGTGTCGGTTGATTTGCCATTGTGGCAGCAGGTAGGTGACGTCCGCTGCGAAGTTCCGTGATTGTACCCCGCACCTTCCACCAAAATGTTGCAGGAGAAAGCAGGCCCACGAATGTAAAATAATGTATATTTACAAGTGAGGTTAATGACGTTCAGGCAAGTGCCAGACTTCGTCTTCCTCTCGACCAATCCAACTTCTTCCTTCACTTCACCGTAACAATATTGTAGAGATAGGACAGCCTCCTGCAAAGCTCAAACTGGTTGCAGATGATTGTTTAATTTAGACACAAATAGCTAATCATCATCATCAGCCTGGTTACGCCCACTGCAGGGCAAAGGCCTCTCCCATATTTCTCCAACAACCCCGGTCATGTACTAATTGTGACGATGCCATCCCTGCAAACTTCTTAATTTCATCCACCCACCTAACTTTCTGCCGTCCCCTGCTACGCTTCCCTTCCCTTGGAATCCAGTCCGTAACCCTTAATGACCATCAGTTATCTTCCCTCCTCATTACATGTCCTGCCCATGCCCATTTCTTTTTCTTGATTTCAACTAAGATGTCATTAACTCGCGTTTGTTCCCTCACCCAATCTGCTCTTTTCTTATCCCTTAACGTTACACCTATCATTCTTCTTTCCATAGCTCGTTGCGTCGTCCTCAATTTGAGTAGAACCCTTTTCGTAAGCCTCCAGGTTTCTGACCCGTAGGTGAGTACTGGTAGGACACAGCTATTATATACTTTTCTCTTGAGGGATAATGGCAACCTGCTGTTCATTATCTCAGAATGCCTGCCAAATGCACCCCAGCCCATTCTTATTCTTCTGATTATTTCCGTCTCATGATCCGGATCCGCCGTCACTACCTGCCCTAAGTAGATGTATTCCCTTATGACTTCCAGTGCCTCGCTTCCTATTGTAAATTGCTGTTCTCTTCCGAGACTGTTAAGCATTACTTTAGTTTTCTGCAGATTAATTTTTAGACCCACTTTTCTACTTTGCCTCTCCAGGTCAGTGAGCATGCATTGTAATTGGTCCCCTGAGTTACTAAGCAAGGCAATATCATCCGCGAATCGCAAGTTACTAAGGTATTCTCCATTAACTTTTATCCCCAATTCTTCCCAATCCAGGTCTCTGAATACCTCCTGTAAAGACGCTGTGAATAGCATTGGAGATATCGTATCTCCCTGCCTGACGCCTTTCTTTATTGGGATTTTGTTGCTTGCTTTATGGAGGACTACGGTGGCTGTGGAGCCGCTATAGATATCTTTCAGTATTTTTACATACGGCTCGTCTACACCCCGATTCCACAATGCCTCCATGACTGCCGAAGTTTCGACAGAATCAAACGCTTTCTCGTAATCAATGAAAGCTATATATAAGGGTTGGTTATATTCCGCACATTTCTCTATCACCTGATTGATAGTGTGAATATGATCTATTGTTGAGTAGCCTTTACGGAATCCTGCCTGGTCCTTTGCTTGACAGAAGTCTAAGGTGCTCCTGATTCTATTTGCGATTACCTTAGTAAATACTTTGTAGGCAACGGACAGTAAGCTGATCGGTCTATAATTTTTCAAGTCTTTGGCGTCCCCTTTCTTATGGATTAGGATTATGTTAGCGTTCTTCCAAGATACTGGGCACGGTGGCACTGTCGACATGCGGTTCACAAATTGCCCGTTCGTCTACATTTTGCAGTTCGTCTTCGGCCTGCTACTCGACGCAGGCGATATGCGGCTCGGAACTACCGGGAGCACTGCGACTGCGCTGGACCGGCATGCAAGGAATGACTACGCACTGACGCTGCCGACACGGATCTTCGACTATCAGCTACATCACCTTACCGGCACATGCACCTACCCATCTGTTGTAGAGCGCCACCAGGAGTCTGCACAATCTGCGGCTATATATGCGTTCCACAAGGGACCCCCTGTCACTGGGCACGGTGGCACTGTCGACATGCGGTTCACAAATTGCCCGTTCGTCTACATTTTGCAGTTCGTCTTCGGCCTGCTACTCGACGCAGGCGATATGCGGCTCGGAACTACCGGGAGCACTGCGACTGCGCTGGACCGGCATGCAAGGAATGACTACGCACCGAAGCTGCCGACACGGATCTTCGACTACCAGCTACATCACCTTACCGGCACATGCACCTACCCATCTGCTGTAGAGCGCCACCAGGAGTCTGCACAATCTGCGGCTATATATGCATTCCACAAGGGTCCCCCTGTCACTGGGCACGGTGGCACTGTCGACATGCGGTTCACAAATTGCCCGTTCGTCTACATTTTGCAGTTCGTTTTCGGCCTGCTACTCGACGCAGGCGATATGCGGCTCGGAACTACCGGGAGCACTGCGACTGCGCTGGACCGGCATGCAAGGAATGACTACGCACCGACGCTGCCGGCACGGATCTTCGACTATCAGCTACATCACCTTACCGGCACATGCGCCTACCCATCTGCTGTAGAGCGCCACCAGGAGTCTGCACAATCTGCGGCTATATATGCGTTCCACAAGGGACCCCCTGTCACTGGGCACGGTGGCACTGTCGACATGCGGTTCACAAATTGCCCGTTCGTCTACAATTTGCAGGTGAGAAAACGGTTTGGGAAATGCCTCCGTTCAAGTGACCGTTTCTTGCTGGTGTTGCCGTGCCCATGGCAGTATATGGCTGTGTGTGAATCATGCATGACATACTTTAAGAAGCTATTGTTGATGGGCGGAGATATTGAAAGCAACCCCGGCCCTGGCCTCACGCAAATCGCCAAATAACTTACCGAAATTGCTTCCGACATTAAAGATATCAAAGAAAAGTGACTAGCAGATATAGAGAGCAAGCTTGACCTCATTACGAAACTCGAAGCTGAAGTGACCGCGTGTCATACTGAAATGGCTTCTATGAATAAGATAATTAAGAGTCTTGAAGAAAAAATAGACGACATCGAAAACCGTAGCAGAAGGTCAAACTTAATTGTTTATGGCCTACCAGAAATGGAAGAAGAAACAAGCGAAGCGCTAGAAGAGGCCGTAAATGAGGAAATAATCGCAAAAATCCTTGAACTCGAACCTGTGGCCATTGAGCGCATACATCGTTTAGGAAGACGAGGACCGAACAAGACGAGGCCAGTGATATTTAAGTTACTAGACGCAAGAGATAAAAGTGTCATACTAAAAAACTGCTTTAAACTAAAGAAATCAGACCTCTCAATAGGGGAAGATTTTTCGCGAAAAGTTAGAGAGACCCGAAAGAAACTCTGGAACAGTGCACAGGCAAACCGCGGAAATAAAGACAAGGTGTCGTTAGCGTACAACAAACTATTCATTAACAACCGTATTTTCATCTGGGATGACGAAAAGAATGACATGGTAGAGATAAAGAAGCACGATAAAATGGAGCAAAAAAAGAACGCGAATGTGGAAAAAGGAAAAAACGAAGTAAACCGCCCAGCAACACGCCAATACCAGCGCAAGAAAAAATAACGTTGTTAAACGTCAACGCTCGAAGTATCTTAAATAAGGTGCAGCCATTTGAAAACTTATTGCTCGATCGTGAGCCAGATATAGTGGCAGTCACCGAAACATGGTTATCATTGTCTGTCTCAAGTCATGAAGTCACTCCCCCAAACTACGTACTGGTTCGCAAAGATAGGCAATCACGTGGTGGAGGCGTGGCGCTAGCAATAAAGAAATCAATCCCACTGGTCATTCTTCCAGAGGTAGCTGATGCCGAGGCAATCTTTTGTAAGATTAACACTAAAGGCACAAGTATAGTTGTTGGTTGCCTATATCGAAGCCCCGTATATGGACACGAATGCATAATTGCCATACAAGAATATTTGCAGCAACATGCTCGAAATTGTCATGTTATTCTTATGGGTGATTTTAACCTTGCCGACCTTAACTGGTCTACCATGCAGTACACAACAAAGGCTTCAGAAGCCCTTCTCGATATGATGTTAAATTTCAACTTACGCCAAATTGTGGAATACCCCACAAGGGTGCAGAACGAGTCTCAGAGTATACTTGACCTTATCTTACTAAGTAGTAACTTTCTCTTAGAACAAGTGAAGTTAGAAGTAATAGAAGGAATATCCGATCACAATATTCCGATGTGTATCTTACCACTAGATTACAAAATATCAGTGCAAACCACAGCCCAAACTATAATCAATTTCAACAAAGCAGATGACGCCCACATACAAACCTATTTATCTCACGAATTCCAAGAGTTTTCAGCATTGGCCTCAGATCCTTTGTCTGATATAAATGTTGTCTGGATGTGTTTTAAAGACATAGTGTCCCACTGTGTAACCCCTTTTATTCCTGTTAAATCGAAAAAACCCTTGAAAAATAACCCATGGATTACTCGGGAAGTAATACATGCAAAACGCCAACTCAAAAGGTTACGCAAAGCTAGCAAGGCAACAGGCAATACTCCATCTAAGACCCCTAGGCTAGCGCTTGCAGCAAAAAATTTCAAACAGAAATCCAAAGAAGCGAAACACCATTACTTCAACACCGTACTCCCCAGCTTTATAAAGAACAATCCACATAGATTCTGGAACCACTTTCGCCAAAAAAACACACTCGTAACTCAGCTCTCGTCAAGTGAAAAAGCGGATAAAGCCAACAGATATAACCAATTCTTCCGTTCAGTCTTCACAAACGATAATGGCATCATGCCGGACTTAGTTCCACGAACTGTTTCCACTATCAACCCACTCGTTATCACAGACGCTGGTATTCTTAACCTTCTTCTTGCCCTAGACACTAAAAAAGCATGTGGTCCGGACAATATACCCAACCAATTTCTTAAAAGGTACGCACAGTGGTGCAGCAGATACCTCGGCCTTATTTTCCGTAAATCCCTATCGACATCAAAACTACCCAAAGATTGGAAAATAGCTAAAATTATTCCGATCTACAAGTCGGGAGAAAAATCCGATGAATCAAATTTCAGACCAATATCGTTAACGAGTACGGCATGCAAACTACTCCAACATATAATTCTAAAACATTTAACAATTTTTTTTGAAAACGAAGGCATCCTGTCCCCTAACCAGCATGGTTTTCGCAGGGGTTTATCGACCATAACTCAATTAACAGAAGTCATACACGATCTCGCGTTGGGTATTGACAATCATGGCCAAACGGACCTAATCCTACTTGATTTTTCTAAAGCGTTTGATTGTGTTTGTCACACCAAACTAATAAATAAACTAAAAAGCATTATCGGAGACACAGAAATTGTTGCTTGGGTTCGTGGGTTTTTGTTTAATAGGTGTCAGTTTGTTATTTTCGAACATACAACATCAGATATAGTATCCGTTACGTCAGGAGTACCACAGGGCTCCGTGCTTGCGCCCTTGTTATTTCTCATGTATATTTATGATATAACCTCTAACATAGACTGTAAAATAAAGTTATTCGCGGATGACTGTATCATTTATAGAGAAATTAAAAATGATCAAGATCACTACTCCCTTAACAAACACTTAGTAGTATTGCGGAATGGTGCTCAGACTGGCAGATGATAATCAATGTAAAAAAATCGGCATGTATGACCATAACGAGGAAAAAAGAATCTTCAGACTTTTGCTACACCATAAATGGTACAGTTTTGACTAAAGTACAAAAATATAAATATCTAGGCTTAACAATAATGTCAGACGTAAGGTGGGACGAGCATATTCAACACATTGCCTCATCTGCTATGCAAAAGTTATTTTTCCTTCGCAGATCACTTCAACTCGCACCCTTGTCAACCAAACTCCTAGCATACAAAACATTCATTAGGCTGATCCTCGAATACGGCAACACTGTATGGTTCCCTCACACCCAAACTAACATAAAGAAAATAGAAACAATACAAAGGAAAGCCATTCGATTTATCCATAACAAATTTAGACGTGAAGACTCTCCCTCTAATCTTCTAGCAATTTCTGGGCTCCTTACGCTCGAAGCACGAGCGAAACAGGCACGTTTGAAATTTCTTTATCAACTTTTGCATAATTCTTTCAAAATTGACATTTTAAATTACATTTCTTATTCACAAACACGACCTACCAGGCACAAACACACAAACACCTTAGTAGAATATAAATGTAAAAATAATGTGTTTAAATATTCCTTTTTTCCGGTTGCCATCCGTGAATGGAATATGTTATCACCTCTCACCACTAACACAGAGTCACTGTCTCAGTTTGAATTAAAAATTTAAAAAATTGTTTAGCAGGTTAAAATTGCTAGTACTATTATTGATCGTGCAAACCACATGTACTTGTGCTCTGTGTATGTAGTCTGGTATGCAGCGTAGAATGCCTCAATTGTCATTTCTTGTTTTTTTTTTTGAAAGTTCGCATGTACTTGTGTTTGATGTATACATTTTTGTTGTGAAAATTGTTTATGTTTTAAGGTGCAAAACTGACGTTATACATGTATTGATACTTAACATTATCAGTGTTCTTTGTTCATGTACATATATATAATGCCCTCCTGCTATGGTCTCAGTAGAGACTGGCAGTATTGTAAATAAATAAATAAAATACCGGTACGCTCGATGTCATAAGGCATTGCGTATACAGGGTGGCCAGTTTCTCTAGAACAATTTGTCCACCATCCTTCAACAAATCTGCTGTTACCTGATCCTCCCCAGCTGCCTTCCCCCTTTGCATATCTCCCACGGCTTTCTTTACTTCTTCAGGCGTTACCTTTGGGATTTCGAATTCATCTAGACTATTTTCTCTTCCATTATCGTCGTGGGTGTCACTGGTACTGTATAAATCTCTATAGAACTCCTCAGCCACTTGAACTATCTCATCCATATTAGTAATGATATTGCCGGCTTTGTCTCTTAACGCATACATCTGATTCTTGCCAATTCCTAGTTTCTTCTTCACTGCCTTCTCTAAAACTGCACTGATATGGATAAAGAATTATTTGACTGAAAAAAGTGTAAAAGGTGACGGTTTAACATTTTTTTCAAAAAGTTTGCAAGTACAAATTGTGAGGGCAATTAGGCAGTAACTTGTTTCTAATGTGGGGTCTTCACCTTGTTTTAAAATCAGGTCAAAGGATTCTTTACCATCTTACCGTATGCATGAGCAGTGTTTGTAATTAACCTTATGTTAAAATCCAGTATATTGTTGCGAAAATAGTATAGCACAGGCCCCTTTCTTTCCACAAATGTGGGTTCCTCGATGCGGGGGAAGTCTTTGTGTGGAAATAACCACAACAGTGCCTCGGGCATGTTCTCCCGCCCGGCCAATGCTGCCATACCTGACGGTCACTTCATGCATGTGTCGCACCCTCTTCTCACGCTCGGCTGTACGGGACGTGAAAAATTGATTACTTTTGGGCAAATTTATTTTTTATGCGGAGTATTTTCACAACCATTCTTGGACTCTTAAACTCTGGCCCTTATTGGATCCTGTCGGCCAGCCCGATGGGTCGAAATAGGCCATTGGTGGAGAAGCCTGCACCTCCCGCCGACCCGCGGGTCCCTTGAATGCTGCGGAAACTCGTTTAAGGAATGGTCCGAGAAGTTTTGGAGAGAGCAAGGAGACAGCAGCACACAGGCGGGACTTCACCACCTGCCGGTCAGGCATGCCGTCGACGATCGGTGTGTCATCGTTTTGTTTTTGATATGAGTAGAGCATAAATCTAAATTCTAAGTTAATAAACCTAGTTATTCAAATGGGACTTCCCGTCTTCGTATCTGCGGATCTGGCCTTGCCCCTGCCTGAACTCATCCCCTCTCATTGTTGTCTCCCTGGTGAGCTGATGCGTCAGAAAAGTAACAACTGCGTCACTTCACTACAACATTCCCTAGATGTCTAAGAAAGCTAAGGTAGTTCCTCTTCACAAAAAGGGTGACAACGCTGGTCTCTAACTATCATCCTATATGTATTTTATCTTCAATTAGTGAAGTTGTAGAAGAGTTATTGCTTTACCGTATTAACAACTACCTTAAATTTAGCTTGCTGAAACCTAGTCATTTCAGTATAAGTTCAGGAAGTTCACCTAACTTGGCTTTGCTAACATCAACTGATTATATTATTATTCACTTGATCTCGGGTACATGTGGGCTCAGCCTTTTAAGACTACTAAAACCTTTGATACAATGAACCATAATGTTCATCATCAGCAGCAGCAGCCTATTTTGTGTCGACTCCAGGATGAAGGCCTCTCCCTGCGATCTCCAATCACACCTGTCCTGCACCAACCAATTCCAACTAGCGCCCGTGAATTTCCCAATTTCATCGCCCACCCCTCTTCTGCCGTCCTCGACTGTGCTTCCCCTCTCTTCGCACCCATCCTGTAACCCTAATGGTCCGCCGGTTATCTAACCTGCACATTAAGTGACCTCTTTCTGTCTCATAACGTTATGCCTAGAATTCTTCGTTACATTGCTCTTTGCGCAGTCTTTAACTTGTTTTCAAGCTTCATTGTCAGTCTACAAGTTTCCGCCCGATATGTCAGCAGTAGATAAAATGCACTGATTGCACACCTTCCTTATCAATGATAATGGTAAGTTTCCAGTCAGGTAATGACAATGTCTGCCGCATGTGCTCCAACCCATTTTCATTGTGTGAATTACGTTCTCATGATCAGGGTTCCCTGTGATTAATTGTCCAAGGTAAATGCACTCGTTCACAGACTCCAGAGGCTGACTGACGATCCTGAACTCTTGTTCCCTTGTCCGGCTATTCATGAGTATCTTTGTTTTGCACATATTAATCTTCAACCCAATTCTTACTCTCTCTGTTCAGGTCCTCAATCATTTGTTCTAACTCAACTCCAGTGTTGCTGAACAAAATGTCATCTGCAAACCAAAGGTTGCCGAGATATTCACAGCCGATCCTTACTCCTGAATCGTCCCAAATTAATAGCTTGGATACTTCTTCTAAGGACGCAGTGAACAGCATTGGAGAGATTGCGTCTCCTTGTCTGGCCTCTTCCTTTATAGGTATCTCCCTGCTTTTCTTGTGGAGAATAAAGGCACCTAAAGAGTTTCCGGTATATTTACGTAAGCGTTCAGTACTCCTTGATTACGTAATGCCTCTATGGCTACTGTTATCTCTACTGAATCAAATGCCTTTTCGTAATTTATGAAAGCCATATAGAGAAGTTGATCATACTCTGCGGATTTCTCAATTACCTGATCGATGACATGGATGTTATCCATTGTAGAGTATCCCTTCCTGAAGCTAGCCTGTTCCGTTGGCTGGGAAAAGCTTAGTGTTGCCTTTATTTTATTGCGAGTTATCTTGGTGAATATTTTATATAAAACTGGGAGTAAGCTAATGGGCCTATGGTTTTTCAATTCTTTAAAGTCTCCCTTTTTGTGGATCAGTATGTTTGCATCCTTCCAGTTTTCTGGGACCCTTGAAGTTTGATCTATATAGATACGAGTATCGCTTCTGCTGTGTAAACAGGAAGCTCCCCCATCGGTAACGATCTTCACAGCACAGCCGTACCTGAGTAAAGTGAATGGAGGGACACACACTAGATAAGAAAGGATTGGGAGACCTGCGTGATGCACTATAGTACTGTGCATGCACATTTCCCGAGCGTCACCACATTTTTGGATCTGATTTGATTGCAGATTACGCAGCTGAAACAAGACTTACTACGAAAGGTAAATTTGGCTAGAGATGAGTTTTACAGCTTGAATCTTGAAGAATTTATTTCTAGCGATCCTAAAAAGTTCTGACTGCATCTAAGCCAGAGAAGACAACAGATACAAAGCATTAACGTCAACGGAATTGAAATAGAGGATGCGCACTGCATTGCTGAATACTTCAATGTATATTTTCAAAGTGTGTTTACAGAACGTGATGAGTGTGAACTTTCCAGTGCAAGTAGCCCATCGGTAGATAATATTTTAATCAGTCGCGAAGGTGTCCTGGCATTGCTTCTAAATATAAATACTATTAAGAAGTCAGCAGGGCCCAATAACATTCCTAATGCTTTCTTGAGGCGATATTCTGAGTAATTATCTGAATTCATTTCTAATCTTTTCCAGTTATCCTTAAAATTAGGTGCAATACCATCAGTCTGGAGTAAAGCACGTGTTGTGCCGGTACACAAGAAAGAAGACCGCCAATCTGTTTCAAATTACCGTCCTATATCTATTACTAGCTCGTGTTGTAAGCTAGTGGAACATATTTATTTATTTATTTATTTATTTATTTATTTCAGAATACTGCAGGCCATTGCTTGACCCAAGCAGGAGTGAATTTACATTGTTACATAACCAAGAGCATAAAATGTATACAATGTTAGCAGCACACATATATCAAAAGAATAAACCAAAAGAATAAAATTGAACAATATTAGCAGCATACGGATACCAAAAGAATAAAATTATACAATATTAGCAGCACAAGGATACAAAACATACAAAACATTAAAAAGATAGTTTCGACAGCCTCAAAAAGACTATGGTTACTGCGGCAACGTCTGAAGCACTGTACAAGCAAGACGAAACTAGTTGGTTATACTTCACTGGTGTGTCCTCTACTTGAATATGGTGATGTCATTTGGGAGCCGCACACTAAAACTGATACAGAAAAGCTGGAAAAAGTACAAAAAAAAGCACTCAGGTTTATTTTTAATGCCTACGGAAGACAAGTATCACTATCTGATCTCCGTTCAAGGTCTGGCCTTCCAACACTGGAGGAACGCCGTAAGCTACACCGTCTGAAGATGCTTTACACGATAGTGAACGGCCAAACTAAAATGAATTTTGACGAATACTTACAGTTTAACACGTGTAGAAGTACCCGCGGAAAGCACGAACTTACCCTTATTGTACCCCAGGCTAGAACTATCGCTTATCAATTTTCATTTTTTCCTAGAACGATAAGAGAATGGAACAGGCTTCCACAAGAGGTAAAGAACAAACGTACTGTTGACTCATTCTTATCGGCTATTTCTCAGTTGTGAGCGAAGTACGCAATTCCTTTCGTACCGAATTTTTATTCAACTCATGTCATTAGTTTCAGAGATATTGTTCTGCGCAGTAGCGTACAAGTATGATCTGTGAAACACTGTGTGTGAGCTTGCTGTGTTCGAATTTTATTTTGACATTTTCTTTGCTTGTACAGTATCCCTTTGAATTTTCTACGTACCACTCCTGCTTTGGCTGCTAAATAGCAGCTGGCAGTATTTTCAAATAAATAAATAAATAAATAAATATCAGGTAAGTAGACGATGTAACGCATCAGAAAAATTTTTTGAGGAAAAAACAGATGCCGGTAACGAATTCCAATCTTGCACTTTTCTAGGGAAAAAACTGTACTTAAAGCTGTTAGTTTTGGCGAAGATAGGAGCAAGTGAACGCTCATGAACGCTCCGAGTCCTTCTCACTAGAGGACGCTTAATGCATTCTGGAAGCCGGAGCTTATTTTTTCCTTTTAAACTATTGTTCAAGAATATCAATCTATTAATCTTTCTGCGGGTTTCTAGTGTATGAATGCTATTTGAGATCATTAACTGCGAAGGAGTCTTCCCTTTTGTATTTTCCGTTTATAAACCTAACCGCTTTCCTATTGACTTTTTCAAGGATCATTATATCTTTTTTTGTGTATGGGTCCCACACTACTGAAGCATATTCAAGTAAAGACCGCACACAAGTTTCGTAAGCCAATTTTTTTATGTGTGCAGGGGCAGTTTTTAGCTTTCTTCGTAAAACCTATAGCTTTCGAAGTGCAGATGTAGCAATATTAGTAATGTGAGCCGACCATTTTAACTTATTGTCGAGTGTTATGCCTAAATATTTATATTTGTCAACTTCCAAAATCATGTTGCCGCGAAGAAAGTAAGGAAGCAAAATGGGAGACTTTTTTCTAGTTCCGTAAGAGAACAGTTTTTTCACTATTAAGTTCCATAGCCCATTTCAGACACCATTCTTCAATAGCAAAAACTGCTTTTTGAACAGAGATGTGGTCATGTTCAGATGAAATTTGTTTAAACACAACACAGTCGTCTGCAAACTACTTAACAGAGACATCTTTAGGAACAACCGCAACTAAATCATTTACATATATTAAAAACAAAGGTCCCAGCACACTTGCCTGAGGAACTCCTGAATGAACATTAACACTAGAAGCGGTCTTATTAATTTCCACATCTTGCCGTCTGTCTGTAAGGTAGTCTTGAATCCATCGAATAATAAAAAATGGTATTGGCGGCGAGGAGTTACGGAGTCGCCATCTATCGGAGGCGCCTCGCTGGCGTAGTATGAGGGATCACGTGGCGCGTTCCTCATAGGTTTTGCTGTCAGTGCTCACTGAAAACACCATGCGCGAGCTCTCCCGGACATTTCTGTAAGTACTTTCGAAACGAGAGAAGTTTCTTACAGTCAAATAATAAGCTTGGGCAAACTGAAAGCACACAATCGTTTACAGACGCTATCTCTTTACCGAATACGTACAGCGAACGCGACTGCGCACGGTCGCCGCAATGGAGTCTCCCGAACCGGCTTCTTGCGTGAAAGGTAGGTAAACGCTGGGAGCAAACTATGTGAAATATGTTCTTATAGTGTTTGTATAACTAAATGGAGTGTAATAGAAAGAAGCCTCAATGCAGCGATCGCGCAGCTTCGCAGCGACCGACTGCGCGTCTGCATGCTTGTCCGCGCACTGTGTCGCTTTCTCCGCGCGCGCATTTTCACACCGTGCCATGAGCTTTAGGCCGCAGAATATGAGCATTTGACAGTATACAAGCAACCATTGTTGCGTGGGCGCTATCAGAGCTGTTAAAAAATAATTTCATTGTAGAGACTTCGACGCCTACGGGGACTGTGATGTGCCGTCGCAACGATTCAATCTTTTTTTTTTCTTCTAAATTCTTCGACCTTTCAATACTATTTCTCGAGTTGCGTCGCACTGTATGTTTATCGGTGTTCTCAGCGTGCAATTTCCCATTGCTCCTTTTTTGTAATCCAGTGCATTAATTCATAACACAAACATAACCATGTGCCATGCTTTTTTAAATGTGCTTCTTACCGCTCCCTTTCCACTCCACTGAACTTGCCAGTATCTATAGCATCGACAAGTTCATCGACAAGCATCGACAGCGGACTCGGGCGAGCGTCTCAGTGCGCGTTTTCAGAACATCACAGACCGGGCGCCGTAGCAGAAATCTTCCTCGCGTCTGTGCTTGCTGCATACCCGAGTTCTAGCCGATGACTGTTTGCCGGTTTTATGTTTCGCGAGTCAATCTTCACGCAGCTTCTTGTCCTGCGGCTACGTGTGAATAAGCCTGACACCGGCCTCCGTTACGTGCGTTTGGCCCTGCGGCACCTAGCAGTAGCCTACCATGTTGCGCGCCTTCAAAGGCAGCCACTACCTATTGTAGTGCTTTCAAGCGTTGTAAAGGAGACACTCGAAGCGGGAAAATTTCGCCACTAAACGACCGCAGCGTACGAGGGAATTTAAACTCGTTTTCAGCTCGCTTCAGCGCGCCCGAAGCAGCCGACGCGGCCGCTATATCCACGTGATCTCTCCTAGCACGTCACGCCGACGGTGGCGCCAGCTTTTCCAGTGGTGGAGCTCGAGGCCAATACCCATACATTCCATCTTATAGAGAAGTTTGCCATGTGGCAGCTTATCGAAGGCCTTGCTAAAATGAAAGAAAACCACGTCCGTTTGCCCGGACATATCAAGCACCCGCGCAAATTCATGTACAGACAAAACAGTCTGAGTAACTGTAGATAACCCCTGCCGAAACCCGTGCTGATTATCCAACAAAAGATTATGATCGCTCAGGAACTTTCGCAGGTAACCGGCTACAATATGCTCCAACATCTTACAGCAAATGGATGTTACGGAAACAGGCCGATAATTTAAAACAGACAATCGATCACTTTTTTTATATACGGGAACCACCCGTGCTATTTTCCATTGTGAAGGAATTTTTCCGTTTGCTAATGAGAGTTTAAAGATGTCTGTGAGGCAGCCCGGTATTTGTTCTGCGTAACACCTCAAAAATGCATTCGGAAGACTATCGGGTCCAGCGGATTTTTTAGTGTCCAGTTTCAAGAGCATCGCCAGAACACCCTCACGAGTTACTTCAATGCCATCCTCTGGTGCAGCCACTGCTTTTATTTCATATTCATCTAATTCTGAAAACACCTCGTAGACATACTGATTAAAATTCTCAGCTATTTCGGCAGCATCAGTGATAATCTTGTCCCTAACTTTTATTTTAGTAAGTGCATCTTTGGGTTTACTCAAATGCTGCCAAAATTTCTTCAGATCAGTCTTTAGAAACTCTGCTAATGTGTGTGTAAAATATTTAGTCCTGGCGCAGCTCACCTTTGATAATAGGTCATGTTTGATTTCTATAAAAAGTGGCGTTGACGTCCCCTGCTTCTTACGATATCTCTTAAGTCTACGCTTAAGGGGGGAAGCGGGGATCAGATCGCGATTTTCGCGAAAAAAATCGATTTTTGAAAAGTACGCTTTTCAGAATCTACAGCATCATTTCTATCTTGTACTGAAATATTTCACCGAAAAACAAACTCTAAGCACTTAAAATAAATATATTTGTCGGTGGCGGCGTCCACAAATCCGCCCGAAATCGCGAAAAAGCCGCGAAGTTCAACGCGCGACTGCTCGGCTTTCCCGCCACGGAGCGCCGCCATTTTGGTATCGTTGGAAAGCCCGACTCTTTGACTCTTTGTCCCAGCCCTTCCCTTCCTCCCCTGCCAGCCAGCAAGCGCACAAAAAAAGAAAAACAGGAGAGTGGCAGCACGGAGCAGCCAATGGCTGCCGCGCCCCGATTGGCTCTGCGCCGCGGCTCGTTGTAAGGCGCCTCCTCATTGGTCGACGCCGCGCCATAATGGCGGCCGAGGCAAGGAGCGCAAGGAGCGTCTGCTTTTGTCCGCTGCTGGGAAGCCTTTCTGGACTTTCCTTCTCTTGTGTATCGAGGACGTCGACCACGTGCAATGGATCCGCGCACGTTCGAAAAGAAGTACCGGACGAAGCATGCCTACGGGAAGCGGAAACGCAAGCCCGTCACAGCAAGGAAGAAGCTGCGATTGTCAGCAGGTGGTTCGGCCGAGCCGAGCGTCCGTTCAGAATCGGCGGAGTACGCGCCCAACGTGCTGTGCGATCTCTCGCCCAACGTGCTGCGGGATCTTGCGCCGAGTCGAGCACCAGCCAGCGATAGTGAGACGAACCATGACCTTTTGCCGTCGAAGCGCGGGCGCAGTGTTACTTCACCGGTGACGATCGACATGCCAGTGAGTCTCGCCGTACGCGAGCGTCCCGTCGCAAGTTCGTCCAGCACAGATCACGGAGTGAGCTTGCAGCGGTCATCGCCGCCCGACTGCAGAGCATCGGAGACGCGCTTCCGCGGTGAGTCGTTCAACGCCGAGATGTCTCCGCAGCCAACAACCGCAAGTGAAGGCAGTCCCATGCCATCGACGAGTTCCGGCGCTTCGACGGAGCTGCAACGCGGGCGCACGCTCGCTGCCGCGGATGCGCCGGCGGCCGACCTTGCCGCTCATCGCAGTGTTGACTGTTCGCCCAGTGAACGTCGCACTATTCAAGCTCACCTGGAAACACGATTTGTGTCCACGGAAACTGCAGAACTGCAAGCGTCGAGAGTTCGCGAATCGCTTCGCGCGGTTTCAGCAACGGAGCGCAAGTTCGGGCTGACTGGCTCACAGGAAAATGCCATTCCCGCACCTCCAGAAGAGGAATTTATGCTTGTTCAAGTTGCTGCTTTGAACTCGCTGATTGGTTCCCTGCTTTGCCCAACTTGTCAGCAGCCCGGCCTAGCAGTGCACCGCGAGACTGAACTGGGACTAGCTGTGAAGATGGTACTTTCATGCATTTCCTGTGGTAGTACCCTACAGTCTGAGTGGTCCTCACAAAGGAAGAGCGGCTCTAGAGCTTTCGAGGTCAACATCAGAGCTATGCAAGCAATAAAGAGCATTGGGAAAGGACCAACTGCTCTTAATGACTTCTGGGCCACCATGAATGTCTCGCATCGTGGGTTACACCACAAAACATATGATGGGCACCTCAAAAAGACTTTCAAGCCTGCCGCAGCGGCAGCTGCACACAACATCTTCACAGAGGCTGTAGAGGCAGTGAAAAAGGTGTACACTGAAATGGAGACAACATTTTCAAAGAACATAACAGTAGTGTATGATGGCACATGGTTGACACGCGGCCACAGCTCCCATACCGGCGTAGGCTGTATAATTGATTTCCATACAGGGCTTGTGTTGGACTGCATAGTTCTGTCCAACTTCTGCCTTGGGTGCAGCCGACAGCCAGCAGAAAGTGACCCCAACTATGCTGAATGGAAGCAGCAACACCAGTGCCAGAAAAACACTGATGTGAATTCTGGAAGAATGGAGGTTGAGGCTGCACTACAGCTCTTCAGGCGCTCCTTGAGCAGAAATGATTTACGGTACACAAATATAGTTTGTGATGGGGACAGCCGCATGTTTCGCACTCTATGTGATGAAGAAGTTTATGGTTTTGTGCAGCTATCTAAAGAGGACTGCATAAATCATGTGAAAAAACGAATGGGGGCTGCACTTCGCTCTTTGGTGGCCAAGGCAAAGAAAGGAGAGCCACTAGGTGGAAAGGGGGGCCTGACACAGCAGCTCATCAAAAAACTGACGAACTACTATGGCCTTGCTCTGCGGAACCACTCAGAAGTCGAGGAAATGCAAAGGGCAGTAATGGCGACGTACTACCACATCACATCAACAGATGATGAGCCCCATCATGAGCTGTGTCCCCCTGGCCCCCTTAGCTGGTGCAACCACCGATCAGCTGAGGCAGAAGGGCAGCCAGCACCAGCTCACAAGTACAAGCTTTCAGCTAAAGTTGCTGAAGCACTCCTGCCTGTGTACCAGCGCCTCTCAGACCCTCAGTTGCTGGCCCGGTGCAGAGGAGGCAAAACTCAAAACGCGGCTGAGAGTCTCCATTCAGTGATATGGTCACTAGTATCAAAAGACCAGCATGCCTCACTGTTTGCCATGGAAACAGCAGTGCACGAGGCAATTTCAAAGTACAACTCGGGCAGTCTGAAAGCTTATTCAGACCTGTGCACAACATTGGGCCTGCGCCCTGGTGCCCTCTCTCTTCAGCGGGCTGTCGAGAAAGACTCCCAGCGAATGAAGAAGGCACGCAAAGTCCATCTCCTGAAAGGACAGAGGGCTAAGAAGTCACCTGCTGCCAAGGACACCAAGTTTTACAATGCAGGAGCATTCTAGACAGTGTGTGCCAGTATGGAACTTTGAGGCTTGTTTTCTCAAAAGTTTGTTTTGGGCTTATCACCTCGCTCGTGGAAAGCATAGCACGGCAATGGGAGCACGGATTTTAATCCTGTTTGTTTTGCTGCAATTGCTGAAGCGTGCCTTATGTCAAGACAGTCTCAGATTTACCATTTAGCCTCACCATTTTTTTATTACACAATAATTGGAGCATGATACATTCTAAACATAAAGAGAAGGTGCATACTATATCGTTTAGAAGAAGAGCAGAGAAATTTAAAAAGAAATTAAGAGAATCTTGACTTAGACTATACTTCTTAGTAACTATTAAAAACATTTACAGACCCATAACCCATTTTGCTGTCACGCTAGGCTTTCCACGAGCAAGCAACATGTGAGCAATATATAAATAATGATAAAATAAAAACTACTGAAGATATTATTGTGAAACTTTGCAGCTGCCTGTTTGATGCTATTTCGAACCTGTATGCCAAATTTCATCACTCTAAGATAAAAAATGAAAAAGTTTGTTCCGATCCCCTCATCCCCCCTTAAAATGTATAATTTCACAAGTAATCCATGGATGTTTCTGCTTTTTAAGTATTTTTCTGTTTGGAACGTATTTTTTAATGCAATGCCTAAGCACATTAGCGAAACTTTGCCAAGAGCTTTCCAGATAATCACATGTAATCCCAACATTTTCTTCAATATAGTCAATAATCGCCACATCGTCAGCTCTACTAAATTCCTTAACTGTAGCGACATCAAGCACACGTGTTTTTGAGTTGCCGACCTTCCAGGAAAAAGAAATTAACTTATGGTCAGATATGCCGGGTTCAATTGTAACAGTTCCTTGTCTGAATCCTTCACTAATGAACAGCAAGTCAAGAATTGATGTTCCGCGAGTACATTCACTAACTATTTGGTCAAGACCAAGAGCAAGCATAACATCAAGGATTCTATCGCTCGTATGCGATAATCCAAAAGACAGATTGTTCCAATTTATTAAAGGCAAATTAAGGTCACCCGTTACAATAACATTCTTATTTCGCAACAACAACAAACGGTCATACAATTTACTCAGAAAGCTTTCATCAGTGTCTGGAGCACGATAAACTGCACACAAATAAAACGCCGTTTCCTTCACTTTGATTTTCAAAAAAAGGCTTTCATGCTCAGCAATCTGGCTTTCTACGTCAACATCGACAAAGGATTTAGCAACCCCAGCAACACCACCCCCTCTAGATCCTCGGTCCCGCCGATATAACCGATAACCTGGTGGGACTATGTCATCGTCACTTATTTGGTCGTGTAGCCAGGTTTCAGTTATGACACACACGTGCGGATCCAAAGAGTGCAAACAATCTTCCAGTTTATCTTTTTTGTTCACAATGCTTCTTGCATTGAAAGAAACTAACCGCACATCGGACGTATCTGGCCGTTAGCTTTCAAATAAGGATCTGGTGTTGCGCTCTATCAATGTTCTAGAGTTTAGAGCAGCATCCCTTTTATAGTACCGCCCATCGATCTTCAACTTGTCATAACCCAAGGAAATCTTACTTCCAGCCTTTTTTTCAAGTTTTGCACTTTGCCAAAGATGCTTTCGTTTGCACAATGTTTCCGCGCAGTAGTCATTATCGATTCTGATGTTTTTTCCCTTTGGTTTAGATACATTGCTCCAGACCACTTTTCTCTATAGTCCTGAAAGTACATTATGACAGGGCGATTAGAAGAACTTTTCCCCAGTCTATGGATTCGAGCTACAGATGAACACTGCACTCCCAATTTGGCAGAAAAGAGATCATCGATAACTTTTCTGCGCAAGTCTGACTCTGATTCAATAAGATCTTCCTTTACGCCAAAAACAATTAAATTTGACCTCCGACTTCTATCTTCTAAATCATCGAGTCTGGCTTGATGCCATGTAAGTGCATCCTGCACACCATTTAAAGCTATGCTTATGTTGTCAATCCCATCTGTTTTCATCTGTAGATCTTTTATGTTTGCCTCTATCTTATTCAAGCGATCACCAAAGTTCCCCAGTGCCCTTTCCGTTGTCTCTAAACGAGACCTAATGTCTTTCTGCCCCTCAATGAGTCTCTGAAACATTTCATCAACTGTTGGGCCTGGATTCATTTCTATATCTCCACAAACAAGCAGCATACATGAGCAATAGCAGCTATAGGCACAGCCTAGACATGTGCGTGGGCACGGCAGGAGAACAAGAAACCTATCGTCAGATCGTATGGTGCACACATAACTAACCTGTACCAGGAAAGACGTAGCATTTTGAGCACCTTGCCCGCAGCGCTTTCGCCGTGCCCACTGAAGACGGACGGGTGTGGTGCCGAATTTATAGGGCCAAGGGCTGATGACATCACGGTCGATGTCGTCCGATATCCATGTACCTGTGGCGTCCCCACGGTGACGGCGCTGCCAGATGTGCTATCTTTGGTGACGAATTCTTCTGTTGAAACTTGATGAAGCTCAACGATAGTCTGCGAAGATGCATGCGCACTTGACAGCAGCAGGACCTGTACCAGGAAAAGAGGTAGCATTTTGAGCACCTTGTCCGCAGCGCTTTCGCCGTGCCCACAGGGCACGGCGAAAGTCGTTGGTTTCATACAAGAGTTTTTGAAAGATCATAGCATACTATCACCTTTTCAGCATGGTTTCAGGAAAGGACTCTCCAGTGTAACTCATAACAACCGTACATGAGCTATCCCGCATACTTGATTTATCTGGACAAATAGATGTGCTCTTTCTGGACTTCAGCAAAGCTTTTGATAAAGTTCCCCATGCAAAGCGATTACATAAATTAGATAAAATTGGACTCCCATTTCATATCATACAGTTGATATGTGCTTATCTCAAAAACAGAGAACAGTTTGTTGATATTAGGAATTGTACTTCCAGTGCACGTCAGGTCACCTCAGGAGTCCCTCAGGGCAGTGTACTAGGACCATTGTTATTTTTAATCTATGTTAATGACTTGATTGATGTTATTCCTGGTAATGTGTCCATATGGTTATACGCGGATGATTGTGTTATCTCCAAGGAAATTGTGTCCTATGATGATCATTTTGTGCTGCAAAGATGCCTCGTAGAAATCACTGACTGGTGTTCCAATTGGGGAATGGAGCTCAATGCGGAAAAAACTGTACTTTTACGCGTAACAAGAAAAAAATCTGCTAGCATTTTTCCGTACCAACTTGGAAATAGAACTGTCCTCGAAGTCGACAAATGTAAATACCTTGGCGTTAACCTCAACAATAAGCTTACATGGTAAACTCATATCTCGGATGTTTGCTCAGCTGCGCTAAAAAAATTGTGGTTCATAAAAAGAAAGCTTAAAAACGCGCCTGTAAGGACTAAAATGTTAGCCTACAATGCAATAGTGAGATCAAAGTTAGAATATGCTTTCGAACTCTGGGACCCGCATACCATGAAAGACACAAAAGATCTTTGCGACAGTGGAAACGCAAAATGCCGGTGCCACGCCATAGAATAAAGAACCAACGCCGCGCTGCTGATGATGGCGATGGCGGCTGTTTACTTCATCCGCCCATTGTTGCAAGACTTCCGTAGTTTTTCCGCCAATGTCCGGCATATAAGTCGAGGGTCGACTTTTCGCGATGGTTTTTTGAAAAAAAGTTCGACCTATATTCTAGTTTTTACGGTAGATTTTCGCATTGCCACCGGGTTATCTTCGGAAAGTTTCATGTCCCTTCTTGAATTTTATTTAAGTGCAACTTTTATCCTGTTCAAAAATAACCTTTTTATCCAGAAAAATGGTGTGTTTATTGGTTCATGTGTGGCGCCTGCTCTTTGTAATATTTTTTTATCTTTTGTCGACCGCGCTCTTAAGAGTGCCTTAAACAATGATTCGGTTCAAATTTTTAGATATGTTGACGATTTTCTTGTTGTGATAAAACAGACTAACAACGAATGCTCCGTGACAGTAGCTGATATTTTAACACTGTTCAATGACAATGGCAAAGGTTTAACTTTCACATATGAGCTATCTAGGGATGGTAAACTCCAGTTTTTAGATTTGCAGCTATCCTTACAAACAGGCCACGCCTGTTGGATGTACTTGCCACGCGCACGTAAGGAACTTTTACCTTACGCGTCTGCGCACTCAAAGACTGCGAAACGCGCCATTGCTTTGATGTGTTTAGAATCTTCCTTAATGAAATCTTGTCATCACTCTGCGAACATGAGTTTCATTGCACAGTTAAATAGGCTGCAGGCTGCTGGTTACCCAAGTGTGGTGGTGACGTCAGTCTCGGAGGTATTGCTTCAGAAACTGAAAGGGAAGCGGCACAAAAGTAACTGCATCACACAAAAGAAGAGGCCTGAAGTTGTGCCGTATTGCCACAGAGTGGCGCACAATCTAAAGAATGTCGCAACTAAATACCAAATTCTGGTAGTGTTTCCTGCTCCTCAGAAACTGTCAATGTTGTACAGCTGTATTTCTAAAACAAGTAAAAAACCTGATTCTGAAAAGAACCACGTGAAGTTGTAGAATGCAGCGTCGGTGTCGTTTATAAGATTCCTTTGTCATGTGGCAAAGTGTATGTAGGGCAGTCAGGCCGCTGTGTTAACGAGTGCCTTAGAGAACATGAGCGATCCATACCAACAGGCACAGGTTCCCATTTGGCTCAGCATTGTGAAACATGCAAATGCAAACCCATGTTTCGTGATACCACGATTTTGAAAAAGAGCCGTGACACCACCGCCCGAGAGTTATCGGAAGCATTTTTCATTAAGTCATTGGAGTCACAGTGCATTAGTGTGCCTTCCTTAACCTTGTACAGCGTTGAATTTGGTTTTTTGGATTCTGTCGCATGAGTGCGCTCTTTGGATCAGATGTTGTTGGTGGCTCCACCGCATGGTGCTCACTGTTCATGTTCCTCTAGTTTGAGCGGTCTAGAAAGGAGTGACGCAATAAAATGATGTCAGTTGAGAGTAGTGCCTTGTGCTGTCGTCTTTCTTGTGTGTGTCGTTTTGCGCTAAACAAAGTATTCATGAAGTATAACCAGCTCATGCAAGTGAATACACAGATTTCACAGCTTTTTGCTACCGCACTGCGGAATATGCAAATGGAAAACACTGCATAGATGCCAGTGCAGAATTGTTTATAGGAAAGATTAATGCACCTTTAATACCACTACAGAAACTAAATGACAGTTTTTGTTAGCATGTTAGAGCACTGAATATGAACAGCTTCTATTACATAACATTTCAGCTGCTGTCTGGCCCTGCCCCCGATACTGCACTGGTCAAACAAAGGTGCAACCACACTTTCTACAATGGCTTTTCGTATTATTGCGTCAGCTTTTTAAGGCTAATTTTAGCCCCCCCCCCCCCCCCCCCCTAAGTTATCTGGGAGCCGTTGCATCAGTGACGACAGCTCAGACAAGGATCTGTTTGTACGACAAGGTTAATCTTCCTCTTTCGCTTACTTAAACCTCCCCTCACTTTACTAATTATGTGGCACAGCAACACAATTGTTATATGCCGCCTCTTTAAAAATGCCTAATTTATTGTACAGGCAGAAATAGCTTCGCTAAACGCAGCACTACTCAATTTTCATTAAAAATAATATCTTACTCCTGAAGTAGTGCAACAACTACAGCTACCAAACTGGTTGTTTGCTGGTGCAAAATATTAATTAGCTTATCGGCTAATGTAAGAACTACAATATTTTTATCGTCATATTAGCATTCATAGTAGCCATGCCATGTGTCGCATTCGCAGTTGTGCAAGCAACATGCATTGCCGATTTATCTGTTCTTGCCCTTTCGCTTCTCACTTGATATTGCTGGGCAAGCAGTCAAACTGGATAGTTAGACACTGGCTGTCACCTCCTTACCTTCCTTATTAATTGTGCGTTAAATGAGGATTTTTTCTTGGTGAAAGAGTTCTAGTTTGAGGCCTAAACAAGCTCCATGACAGTTTGCATTTAACGAGTGTAAACATCCTCTGAAAACATGTACATGAGGAACACTGCAG
This sequence comes from Dermacentor albipictus, assembly GCF_038994185.2. Classification (NCBI taxonomy): domain Eukaryota; kingdom Metazoa; phylum Arthropoda; class Arachnida; order Ixodida; family Ixodidae; genus Dermacentor; species Dermacentor albipictus. The sequence goes on from NW_027225670.1 coordinate 58,537, forward strand.
AAAGAGCACTTTAAAAAAGAACACGAATGTATTTATCACCAAGGCCAACCTTTGTGTCTTCTTAAATATTTATCAAGTCAAACTCAAAACTGATACTGAGGTGCAAGGTGTCCACAACATATATTACCTTGTGAAAGCACAGTGGTGCCTGGATGTTGTGGGACCAGCTCGGACGTGGAGATCAGCACTGATCAGCAACACTGCAGTCTGCTTACAGCTTTTCTGCAGGCCCAGCCACACCTGCAATAAAACAAGTGAGCTAGGTGCCACAAGAGTACTGTATTTACTCGCATAATGATCGCACTTTCTTGCAAAATAATGGTCGCAAAATCAGGTGTGTGATCATTAGGCCGGTTAAATTTCCCGCAAAAAGAATTTTTTTCATCCCGCGTTTGCTGCGGGATGGCAACAGGGCAACAAATAGGTGGCTGGCACTGTATGTAGTGCGGGACACGGAAACAAAAGTGGCGGCTGGCGTAGCAAGCTGAACACACCAAATGCGCCAAACGCGATTTTTTTTTTCTCTCGAGTACATTACTTGCATTGAAAGTTTCTTCCATATCAGTAATGAATAATATCGGTAAGTTTGTGGCAATAACGTCGCCATGTCCACTATGAGGGGGCAGAAACAGATGGGCACGCTTAGCTGCCAGTGACATAGAAAGACACGGCGGGCATGCTGCGGAAACTACGGCATTTGTCTTCACTACTATCCTAATACAGCAGGTTTCTGCTAAGGGTGGGCAAATATCTTAGCTGTGTTACAAGTGTAGGCGTATGGATAGGGTACACTTCTAACGTATCAGTGTAAACGTGGCTGCTATCGTTGCCGCTTGTGATTTCTTGCGTGCCTACGAGTGCAGATGAGAAGAATCGAAAGGCATCTTTTTTGTTGTTGTTGACCACCATTACAAAGCCTACAATAAAGGCAATTTTGGTTGTAGCTTTTTTGTCATGGAAGTGCGGAAAGTGATGAAAGGAATGAAAACGAGCATCTGCTTAAAAATGTTTAGTGCATGCAGACCGCTTGGTTTATCTTGAAGAGTTGTTCGCGTAGCATTCGACAGATGGTAAACGCGATCATCAATAGCTAGACATGGCACATGACATATCGCTGCAGCAAGTTAGGGGTGCAATCATTACACAGGAAATAAAAAAAAATCGAATTTGGACGACAAAATTCAGGGTTGCGATCATTACGTGAGTGCGATCATTATGAGAGTAAATACAGTAAATATAGAAAGTGACACTGTGAACAAAGCAATACTTATTAGGTATGAAATGCTGATATTCGGCTGTAGAAAGCTTTAAGTAACAAAGCCTGCAAGATAAGAAAAATGCAATGTATGGGCCATCTGTACAAGAACATTAATCAAAGGTCCCTTCATTTTTTAGTCCCTTCTCCTCCTCATGCATAGATGGCAGTCAGGTTAAGTAAACTGGACCAGATTGCCACATAGTGTAAGCAAAGGTGGTCACTTTGTGGGCCAATTATGATACCATAGCACGACATGCATCCCAACAGTTGTTTTAATGTGTTCCGTAATGCTAGCCATCTTGTAGGCCCTACAATGTAAAAGCATCCATAACCCTAACAGCGTTACCCAGTAGGGATAACCAATAAGTGTCCACAGCAGCACAACTCAGCATATCTATCAGGAGGCTTTCGTTACACTTTTACAATTCTCCTCTTATGGCTTCATCCCAATTTCTGTCAATACAAGCTTGAAGCCTCTGCACAATCTGAATGCACCAGGGCACTATAAAAAATACCACATCTTCCTACCCAATTCCATGTTTAATATAAGACTGGAAAGTTCACCATCATGTGCAGAACAAACCAAATTGTTCTGGAATCAAGTAATCTTCCACTACCTGTGAAAAAAAGCACGCAAGAAAGAGTACGTAGAGCACAAGGGTGTTGTTGGATAATAAATACCATTGTCGTGCAGTAGACACCACGTCGGCAAAACAGGCCAATGTATAAATGACTGGATCTGCAACCATGTTAACTGAATGCTCAGGTCATTTGGTGGTCACTGGGTAGTGCAAAGCTCACTTGCATTATTTTGTTTGAAAACTATGCAACTGTGGCAATGTGTTACGAGCATAGGGCTGGCAAGATTTGTGAGCCTTTCCTTATATGTGTGACAGAGAATCTGCGAGTTGGCTCGCCCTCCAGTAGATTATCAGATAGCAAGACTGCTTATTTATCATTGTAAAACAAGTGTCATAGTAGCCATGCTCCTTTTCGCAGTTGTGTGAGCAACATACATTGTCGATTTATCTGTTCTTGCCCTTTCACCTCTCACTTTATATTGCTGTGCAAGCAGTAAAATTGGATGGCTGTTAGACTGTTATGTCCTGTCACCTCCTCACCTTTCTTATCACTTGTGCATTAAATAAGGCGTTTTTCTTGGTGAAAGAGTGCTACTTTAAGGCATAAACAAGTTCCATGGCAGTTTGCATTTAAGCATCCTCTGAAAACATGTACATGAGGAACACTGCAAGAAGAACGCTTAAAAAAAAAGAACACGAGTGTATTTATCACCAAGGCCAACCCTTGTGTCTTAGCATATTTCTCAAAACTGATACTGAGGTGCAAGGTGTCTATATCATATTACCTTGTCAATGAAGCAAAGCACAGTGGTGCCTGGATGTTGTGGGACCAGCTTGGACGTGGAGATCAGCACTGATCAGCAACACAGTAGTCTGCTTACTCTTTCTGCAGGCCCAGCCACACTTGCATTAAAACAAGTGAGCTTAGTCTCACGAAAGTATAATATAAAAAGTGACACTGTGAACAAAGTAATTCTTATTAGGTATAAATAGGAATGAAATGCTGATATTCGCCCATAGAAAGCTCTGAGCTAACAAAGCCTGCGAGATAAGAAAAGTGCAATGTATGAGCCATCTGTGCAAAAACATAAATCGAAGGTCCCTTTTTTTGCTTCTCTCCTCCTCCTCGAGCATAGATGGCAGACAGGTTAAGTAAACCGGACCAGACTGCCACGTAGCGTAAGCAAAGGTGGTCACTTCTTCGGGGAGCAGCCTATAGGCTGCTTCTTGAAAGAGTATTAGAAAATGCTAATAATGCATATATGCATTATTCACAAAAGGCCTTGTTTCTCTCAGAATGCCACAGCCAATCACATATGTCAAATTGACCATTTTAAAATGCATGAAAAGTAGAGCATAGCTTTGAGGCTACCCCAAACTACTGAAATTCACATCAGCCAAGTTCAGCAGACAACACCGTAAAGCCTCTAAAAGTTGTGCATATTATTGCAAGTTGACAGAATAATGAGGAAGAGAAGGTGAGGGAGATGGTGCCACTATAGCATAGTTCAAACTCTATCCCACATCATGTGCAGAAGGGCAAAGAATGCGCAGCTTTGTTATACTCTCACCTGTGACAACTGCACCAGGTTGACTGACATGCGTAACAAGCAGTTTGTGATACCACGTTATTGCATCCTGCAACTGATGTGACATCAGAGATCAGCTTCAAGCTTGACGCTAAGCTATACTAGGGACACATAATGAACTGGCTACATTAAAATCTAAAGCAAAAGTGCTGAACATTGTTTGCCAGCCTGTGCACTTCATATTTTACAAAAATTCTAGACAGAAATCCTGTGTTGGAAAGACAGCACGCACTTTCCTAAAGCTTTCTCTCAGCATCCACACTTTTCTATGCATACGTTATTAACCATTATTTACCTTGACACGCTGTACACAAGCAGCACACTTGGAAAAGCAGTTTTTAGATCAGTGAGTTTTTCTCAGTGCTTTTGTTGCTGCAAACTTAGCCTGCTTCTGGAATGTATCTTAATAAACTTACCTAAAGCAAGTGTCCCTCTGCTATTTTTATTAGGGATTTTTCATTGCTAGCAATTAAGAAAGCAAAGCGCCAGGACTATTTCTTTCGTGCATTTTCGCAATCCTATGCCACCCCATTTCTCAACAGCTTTAGAACATCTTCACTAATAGAACTTCATTCTCATTACTTAATGGAACATTAGTAAAATTGTAGAATAGCACGAATTTATAAATTGCATGAGACTCAGAAAAGTTGACAGGTACCAAATACATGAACAGAACCTAGAACACATAAATGGCTGTGACCGTTTAGTACGTACCTTGTCAAAGCAGGCAGATCAGATCCTTTGTCTTGCTGTTCAAGCTGCATAGTGCCGCAGCCTATGTGGTGCAGAGATGCCTCCGTCTCAGGAAATTGTGACATCCCTAAACAATAAATGTTCAGCTTATTGTAATCACTGCTGAAACTGCAAACTTGTGATTTGACAACATCGCGTCAAATTGTGGAAAGCTCTCGTACAGCCAGCTACAGAAGCTGCATCCGCTTAGAGAAATTAAATATTTCATTCTTACATCACAGGCGGTTATTCAACGTGTCAAAGGCACGAAAACAAACAGAACACTAAACACAAGAAATACAGGTTGCCTTGGCGACAATCTATAAGCATCAAAGTTTGCATACAAGCTAAAATCTTCTCACGAGTCAGATCATTTGGATGCCGTCGCGCGTTAACGTTAGCTGTGAAAGCATTTGCGCAAAACATCAACGTACTTCTAGAATTGTCTATATGATTTCTTGCTAAGAAATTACGTACAGAAGCAGTGACATTTCCTGCTTGAATTTTTGTGCCCGTTCAGACCAAGCGATGACCCGGCGCTAGCATACTTCATAACAAAAAGAAAAACAATAGATGAAGCTCTTAGCAACATTAATCTCGGGGTAATTTTCGTGAAACCTTTTGTTAAATGTGCACTCCGATATCGAACGAACATTTGGGAATCACTGTTATTGCTCTTGTAGCTGTACTAATCATCTTCTGCTGCGCATGACAAGGTACACTACATGAACCATAAGAATGCGCCAGGCGTCGGACTTACCTTTCGAGGCGAGCGCTCCTTCGTGTCCGTTCACGCCGCATCGACTGCACAAACAGTCCGTCCAGCGTAATATTGAATTGCGGTGAACTACAGCACGCGATAGCACAACTATCAACACATTCTTCCGTGCACTGTGACCCGATGCGGGAGCGACGAGAGTATAACAGCTTCCCTTCTCATGAGCCGGGGACAAAGAAGCGTGAATTGACCACTACGATAATCAACAACGGCGCACCGCAAGAAACATACAGCGAGCTAATAGCGTTGCACAGGCCCCAGGGCTTAGTGATCGTTAATTCACACAAAAAAGGAGCACATGTTCCCTAAGCACCGCGTAAATATCATCAAACGATCAGCACCACATCGGCCGCCCGGCGCAACAACGTCTATAGATCTTCTTTCACCATGCAGCCCGCTGCCGTTCCCGCCACCGCGGCACTGCCATCGACCTCCGCGCCAAGCATCCGAGCGTCGTCTGCTATAGCCTGGCACAGTTATGGTTGTTAGTCGCGGCACTCGGCATTTACATGGTGCTCGCTGAATAAAGCAGCCGTCATTTCTTTCTATTGTTGTTTAAGCTGAAGTATAATATTCTACAGACATCATACCTGAGGGTGCACGTCCGAAGAAAGGAGTGAGATGGAAAAAAAGGTGGGCCTACAAACCAAAGTGCACACGACGCTTGGTGACCCACACGTCGCCGGTACTCGCGTCTCCATGAGCGCAAAACTTGGACCGGACGCAAAAGACCTCGACCGCCAGCCACATGCCCGAGGACAGTGACAAGGCACACGCAATGAGAAAATAAAATCGGCTACAGCAGAAGAAGCGCAAACACCCGCATGTAACGTGCACATGTCAGCAGAGCAGCGCCGCTCACTTGGTGCAGAGCTCGACCGCAGCGCCCTCACAGTCCCCGGAACAAGTCGCGCCCTGCTCGAAAGGAAGAGTCGAAACCACGACCTACTGAACTACAGACCTGCACAGATCTCCCTCCTCCAGCACGCCTGGTCTAGTTCGCCCCTTTTGCCGCTAGGGAAAGAACGTACGAGCAGAGTGGCGCTAGTCATAACCTGTTCGCTGTCGTCTGCTTCTGCGATCTGTTCAGCGCTTGTCTTGCCATTTCGGCAGGCACAAAGCGCTTGTTTTGGCGGTAAATAAATAAATTCACAAATATACAAAAGAAGACATATTTGCGAATGCTTTGCGTTTGAATAGTGAAACTAGAAGAGGATGAGCGGTGCAAGAAATGTAAACAACGAGCATAGGTGGCCGCTGCAATGCTAGATCAACGGCATAAATTTCCCTTTCCTAGCCTCCTTAAGAGACTAGAAAAATTGTTTAAAAAGATTCATAGGATAATCTAGCTTTCTTTAGTTGATTACAGACAGCCTAATGTCGTAGATGACATTAGGGTTTACTACTGTGTGCCGTAGTGAAAGGAAGGTGATCTGGTAAAAGTATAGTAAAAGTATTCACTAGTAAGTCCTCCACCCGATATGTGCAATAGTCTGATCGATTCTGTTTCAAGGGAATGTGAGCATATCTTGTTTTTAATATCGTTGGATGTCTAGCTCAGTAGAAAGCTTGCAAAAAATTAAGCGATCCCAGTGCTTTAAAACGTACGTGCTGCAGTGCAGGCCTTAAAAATCGTTTCACGGAACTCTTTTCAAACTGTAAAGCTAGCTTTTCCGCGTAGTACGGCGGCAGCATAACGGTGGTGCTGAAGATACGTACGCAGTGAAGCTGTGTGCGTAATTCCCTTTTTGAACTCGTGACGCATTCACGGACAACTTTTAAGAGTTAAAATGAGTGGTAATCGTTCTGTCGTCGAACATTACGGTGGCTTCAAGTTTCTAAAGAGCGCAGACGCGAATTTTACAACGTGTACAATGAAACTTTTGGGTACGTTGCGAACTCTATACACAATGCGATTTATAATAATCTCCTTGAAAAAGGCAGTGGGAGCGGCTATTTAACGCTATTTTAGAGAGCAGCGGACTACACGCTCCGACATTTTTAGGTTCGGTGAGTCAACTTTTGGAGCCAAGTGACCGATCAAAGCCTTGTGACATCTGTGTCACTGTGTTAGCAAAAATCGTCAACTAGAGAAGCAGTTCGTCGCAACACAACAGCTGCCGTACTAATTACAACGCCGCACAGCCGCCCACCGCGTAGCAGACGAACAGGTTATAAAAGCGCCACCTACGGCAGTCGGTTGAACGAAAGTGGGCGCAAGCTGCTCCCATAGAAGCCGGATATCTGTGCAGGTCTGGAGTTCCAGTAGGTCGTGGTCGAAACTACTTTAAGGCTCGGTCCGAAATGAAGGGAAATGACGTCTTTACTGTTTACTTCGCCGTCTGTGGTTCTGGTAACTGTGAACGCATGGGTAGCGTGGGTAGTAGAGGCGTATTATTTCCATGTTTTTTGCGTGTTTTAGGCGGCCTTTTTCAACAACTTTGCTGACATTGCTTTCAACAGCGAGGACAGCCTGTGGAGCAGCCCTATCAAGCGGACAGGGCCGTAAAATCTGTTTGAAGTTCGCAGCACATCGTCGTTTGGTTTGTGAATGTTAGAAGGTGTTCGTGTTTCTCAGCGGCGTAATCGACGACGGATTTGGCGTCGATTGGTGTGCGCTTTGTTCCGGCTTGCTGTGCGCCGTTCTACGAATGTGTACTGTTAATGAGTGGTGCTGTTTGTGCATCGGGAAATGGTGCCACGCCGGCGGGATTTGCTTTTAGAGCGCCGCTCTTTGGCGTCCGTTCCTGGGTTTCGCGTCGTCGTCGGCGTTGTCGTCGGCCTCGTAACCAGCTCCGCCCCCCTTTCATCCCCCCAGCGCTAGCAGCGACCGACTGATACCGCTGGATGCCGCTGACGCCGCTAGAGAGTCAAGATAACGTGACTGCATAGAACACCGTCGCCGCCATGCAGAAAGAGGAGGAAAGGGTCCCCCCCCCCCTGTTCTTGTGTGGCGGATAGGGTGCTCTTCAGTTGCCGACGCGCCGGTTATTTCACGTAGGCCCCGGCACGTCGACGAATACGTGACCACCTTCCCACGGCTAGACCTGGTTCTTAGCGCTGCGGAAGCGAGGGTATCATATTGTTTGTGTCGGCATCGGCGGCGTTGTCCCTGAAACCAACTCCGCAGCTGGGGTTGACTTAACTATCGGCGTCAGCGGCATCAGTCAGTCGCTGCTATCTCTTCCCTCCTCCCTTTATCGTGTTGTCCGCTTGCTGCGCGCGCTTCTGCCCCCATCGTTTGCCGCTGGGTGTACACGCCGCCCCCCTCTTCCTGCGAGTCTCCGGTTGTCAAAGCGCCGGCTCGAACTTAATTCCTTTCTTCGCTCCTCCTCCAATGCAACCCCTGTGCGGTGGCAATCAGAGAGCCAGATCGGTGGCGGCGGATCTGTATATGTGCACCGCCCGAGCCGAAATTGCCGCTGCCGTTCGCCCTGTGCGGTGGCAATCAGAGAGCCAGATCGGTGGCGGCGGATCTGTATATGTGCACCGCCCGAGCCGAAATTGCCGCTGCCGTTCGCCACTGCGAAATTATCTGCCAGTTCTTTCTGAGCCATGAGCGAGACGACCGATGGAAGTCCTCCGTCTGCTGCTGCTGCTGCTGCTGCTGCTAAACGAGCTGCCAGAGCAGAGGCCCAGCGCCGTCGCCGTCAGAATCCAGAGGTGCGTGCCGCCGAAGCAGAAGCTTACCGTCGCCGCCGTCGAGATGATCCAGGAGTACGCGTCGCCGAAGCAGAGGCTAAGCGCCGCCGCCGAGAAGACCCTGCCGTTCGCGCCGTCGAGAGCAACCAGCAGAGTGTGAACGGGGCATAAGCGAGGCTGAAGCAGAAGCCCATCGCCGCCGCCGAGAAGACCCTGCAGTTCGCGCCGCCGAAGCGGAGGCTCATCGCCGCCGTCGAGAGCAACCAGCAGTAAAAGCGAGGCTGAAGCAGAAGCTCATCGCCGCCGCCGAGAAGACCCTGCCCATAGCCTCCTATATTTTTTCATGCCCGCTCACTGAGTGGGGGAACAAAGCGCGCCGTCCGTACCGCCTAGTTCATGCGCCCGCCACCAGACCACGCTGCCTTCCCATACCCTGTCCCAGAGCAGACGACGCGACGCCGCCGCTTGCGCACGCGCTCGTGGAGACAAGTTTGGCGTTCGTATTTGAGATGGAATTATAAAATATAATCGCACGTTAAATTGATGTTCGTACACAATGTACAGTGGAAGTAAGCAACACAAAACATGTTGTGGAGAGCCAGCCCTTCACCAAAAAGCGCCGAACTGTGAGATGAAAGCTCACAGTTTGAGGGTCTTTCGTGACAGCGGTTTTATTTCAAACACTTTAGCCATGTCGTGTTTGTCTGTCGCCTTCATTGCAAAATTTGTGAATATTGGGCGAAAAAACTTTGTCAGCAACAGTTGCAGCAGGTTCTCTTGGTGTCCTGGCGTCGAGCACATCAAAGTTTTGTGCTCGCGGAGTATTGCAGCGGCATTACTCACAGCCTCCTTCAAAGGCTGATTCATGTGCCTTCTTCTTGCGAGAAGAACGCCGATAAATTTCTCTAATGCGTAGAGAACCGCTAAAAGTTGTCCCGATGGGTAGATGAGTCCACCGCGGTCTTGGTGCTTTATCAGCGAGTCCGAGGGCGCCGAGGCGTTTGGCTTTTTTAACAGGCTGACGCACTCCTCGCAATTGATATTTTCTTGTACAACTCTTGCCAAGTAGCCGCCGACCATAGCCAATGCTGCGACATCTGGAGTAGGAAGCAGAGGCTGTCCTCGCTTGAGTCGCTCTGTGAGCTCTCTACATGCATCTGCAGGGAATTCCTCGCTGGTTCCTTCCCTTGTGTTTTTCTGTTGCGGCAGCGTTGACAAGTAATCGCTGCCTTCTGCTGCCATTACGTTGCTCGTACCAGCCGCCGACGCGATGCCAGTCTTCAGAGTCTTCTCAATACCTTACAGAACAGCTCGGGCATCCGTTTGATCATTTGACCCTGCTGACTTCCTCAGCCAGCCAAAAAACGACTCGATTGGGTCAGACGACATTTTTCTCGTTAAAACAAAGTGAAAGCGCATCTCTTCAAGAAGATATCGAATGCACTCAACATTTGAACGAGTTGTCATCACCAGGCCTTCGTAAGTCTCCTTGGTTAAGAAGTTCTTCGCCAGGCACTGGCTTTTGAGATCGGCCAGGTAGTCGAGGAAGCTTGTTTCAAGCCAGATTAACCGTTCATCGCTTGTAAATTCGAACTGCTTGCAATCGGCATTGTTCTGGTGTATGTGCTGGGTACAATTGCTCACGTCCATGAGCATGAACCAGCGGTGCACGGTGTTCATGAATTCAACGGTCGGTCCGACACCCGCGAAACTTGCGTCGCATGTGTGGCCCGCTTGCTCTTGCAGGAGCTTCAATGCCGCTGTCACCGCAGGAGACAAAACTTGGATTGCTCTTTTTACGTTCATTTTTTCGATGTTTGTGGGGAACACGTGTTTTCTCGTTAGAAATCTAACTGGCTTTACAAGGCTGCCTTGCTGCATTTTGTAGAGGCTCTTCAAGTGGTTCGCCGTTATTTCGCCGCCTTTTCCAATGTCACGCGATAAAAACTGCGAGCGCACGTTTTTGACCAAGTGGCACTGATCGAATGCTAAGAAAAGCTTTCGATTCGGTGTTCCTGGGTGCTCAATGCAATGCGTGAGGCTTCCGTTGCATAGAAGTTGGAACGCTAAGACATTGATTTTGTGGTTGTCGGTGACAATGCGCACGATGAAAAATCCTATGTTTTCAACTTCATTCAGGACGTGTCGCATGAGCGTGTGCAGCTCGCGGCCAGTGCAATTTCTCGTGAAAAAGTATGCCACGGGTATTTTAAACGAAACTGAAAGGCCGTTGAGGACGAAGCACAGAAGTGAGTTGGCTAGCACAGGCTCATTTGTTGTTTCCTTAGGAAAGCTCCCACCATAGTCTACTTCACCGATGAAGGCGTCCCTTTGTTTATGGTAAAGTAGCCTCTGTTTCACGCGCATTTCGTCGACAATTAAAGAGCACGCTCTGGCTTGCGATCAGGGATGAGAAGCGAGCTCGGTTGACAGCCTTTGCTTCGCGAGTTCCGTCACGCCGACTTCGCCACGTGATGTGCCCATAAAACGCTCCAGGGTGCTTCGACTGGGCAGCCGGAGAATGCCTGTAATCCTTATGTGCTCGTATGCGCGAGTCGAGAGGTTACGTAAAACTACAGCATGGCGCACTGTCAGATCAGACCACGTTGGTTTCGTTTTCCCGAAATTCTTAACTTGTTCTACTAATACTGACGCAGCCAAGTCTTTCTCCTTCGCTTTCTCGACAACTTGGAGGAATGCATGAACAAAGCACTCTTCCTTGAGCTTTTGTATTTCTTGTTTATAATTGTCGACGGTATTCTTGAGCCGCTGAATATGCGCGTTTAAGTCTCGTTCTTTGCGTCTCCACTTTCGTTTGTCCACTGTCGAAACCGAGAATTGTGAGGACACCTGCACTGCTCTGTCCATCTGCAAAGTCGCGGTGATGCAGCGCTCGCTAGCGCCGTTTTTCACGGGTGGCAACGGTTCGGTAGCGGTGCAGTCCACAGGTGACAAATCTTCAAAGACGACGTCGACAACCGGCAATTCGTAGAGCGGATGCGGACACGACTCCATTTGGTTGTCATCAATGACTGCTCGTCGCTTCGGCGGTGGTGGGTTGGCTAGCGCAGCAGCCTCGCGCTTTTTCACTGACGCGTAGCTTCTCTCTCTTTTTTTAGGAGGCTGCAAGTACGCCGGATATTCTTCGAAAATGCTGGGAATAGCATCTTTCTTAAGTTTCCGAATTTTGCAACCTTCCTTAAAGTCAGAGGAACTGAAGTGTCGGCTGCATACAGTAGAATAGCACGACGTCGTATTCGGCACCCAGTTTTCACGAGAAATGACTTTCAGCCATTTTGCGCACAGTTCCGGATCACTTGGTATTTCGTGGAACGATATGCCCGGCGTCCGTTGTTTACTGGATGACTTGCAGCGTGGCACACAGCAGTACGGCATCTTGTCGGGCGCAGGACACCACAACCGATTCCACACTGCAGATAGAGAACTGATTGGGTATCAAAAAGAAAGTAACGCAAGGAAACGATAAGAACTGTGCATCGTAAATCACTGATCTTACACTAGTAAAGCAATACACGTTGCAACAACGCCAACAACTAACACGTGGTCGCGGAAAATCTAGTAAACAAACGTTCCTTTCATTTATGTACACTGCTTACAAGTTCGGTCATGCATCCCTGATATTTCAAGAAAATATGTATATAAACATGCTGCTGTTGCAAAACGCATACGCTTACCTGCAACCAACACGACGGAAATCGCACAACTCTTGCTTGACGGATCGGTTAGGGTGCTTCGATGGGCCTCGACGCGTAGCTCGGTCTGGCATGTGAGGGCAGCATTTTAGGTAGTATGGGGTGTGAGCGCCTCTCGCGGAGAGCCGAGGCGTAAATCGAGGAGGAAAGGAGAGGGCAATGGACGGTCTCCGCGGCACCATTGCGCGGGCATGAAAAATATAGGAGGCTATGCCCTGCCGTTCGCACCGCCGAAGCGGAGGCTCATCGCCGCCGTCGAGAGCAACCAGCAGTAAGCGAGGCTGAAGCAGAAGCTCATCGCCGTCGCAGAGAAGACTCTACCGTTCGCGCGGCCGAGGCCGAGGCCAAACGCAAACAAAGGCTCGCAAACAGTCAGGGTGCAACAAATGCTTTCCGGCGACAGTTTACAGACAATCCGTTTGCTGCAACTCGCATTAACCGTCCATCGATCCACACCGATGTTAGTAGTGGGGGACTTTAATGTTGACATAAAGACAAACAGCAATTTCCTAACACTTATGCGGGAGAACATCCCGTTCCTCTCGCTCGTAACGCGTCCCACGGCTGTGACAACCTCGCGAGGCACTTGTATAGATCTCGTCTTTGAGAATCAAGCATTGGTGTACCAAGTCGAACATATATCAGTCTATTTCTCCGACCACAAAGCTTCCTTCATGACTGTCAAGAACTGTTAGTGGAGTCTTTGTTAAAGGAATACGTGTGAAAAATAAAAAAAAGAAATTCTGTGATAGCGCATACATGTGTTGCTCGATTTCTTTGCCTCAATCTATCGAAAAGGTGAAACAGCTTATTTGCTGCGCTCAAATTTCGCATTAGGAAGTAACGTAATCGTCGGTAATTTTTTTTTTTTGTAAAAACATCCGTGCCGTCTTTGGCGAGTGCTTCCGGAAACTGCTCGCCTTTTGTGCGTGTGTGTGTGTGTGTGTGCGTGCGCGTGTGTGTGCGCGCGCGCGCTTCTGATATGCGTGGAACGCGTAGGAACGTCCGTACAGTCTTTCGCGAGTGCTTTCGGAAACTGCTCGCATTCTGTCTGTGTGCGCACGCGTGTGACATTCGTCGTTATTGCGATTTGCAAAGGTGTTTTTCATTTGGTGACTGCGTCCGCGAATGCCAGGATGTGATACACTTTAGCAAGGAAGAAGTTAGGGCGTGTTGGTGGGATGCATTCAGACTGGGATACATAGCGCAAAAAAATTACACAGGGACAAGCACAACACAGGACGAGCGCTAACTTTCAACAATTGATTTATTGCAGCTGGTGAGTATATATATACTCAGATGTTTAAACGTGCGTCTGGCGGAGCATAGTAACAAAGTGGAGAGCATCGCAATAGATGCGCATCTGGCTGCCCATTGTAGAAAATGTGACGCGAAGGCTCCATGCTTCCCGCTATTAGAACGAACTGTTGTTGTCTATCGCCACAAGAATAAGATTACGAGGGAAATTGTGGAAGCAGCTGAGATAGCCAGAGCAGGTGACGAGTGCGTTAGCACGCCGTCTATATTTTTATCAAGGAAAGAGCTTGAATTTTTGGGCATAATAGTCACATGACTGTCTTTTCCCCCTTCCCTTCAGTGTGTTCTATTGTAGTGGCGTCCCAGTGAGTATATATATACTCACCAGCTGCAATAAATCAATTGTTGAAAGTTAGCGCTCGTCCTGTGTTCTCCTTGTCCCTGTGTAATTTTTTTGCGCTATGTATCGCAGTCTGAATGTGATACACGTTCGTCATTTAGAGACGCTGCTTCAATGTAGGGTCACTTACATTTTGGTTGCTTGGAGGTCAGCTTTCAACGCATGGCAAGGCATTGCAGTGCGCTTAACCATCATTGGCACACGAACTGCTTTGTCATTTCTCCTTTAAATTCAAATTCAGTTTTGTGTAGTACGTAGGGAGATAATGGTCACCAAGATGCGACGCTCATCTCGTTTTTTGCCACTGCTGTGCACATATGAGGATTTTTTACTAGGTCAAGCTCTCTCATCAAGTTGGGAAACACTTAGTGCAAATAATTTTTCACAGCAGTAACTGTGATCATTACCACAATTGATCACATGGCGTTTTTAGGGATTGTTCTTTAATTACAATATTTATTTATTTATTTGTGACAAAGTGCGATGAATTTTGACTGCTATTTTGGCTATCTGTTCACCAACCTATTTACACTGTCTTGTGGTTCTGCTTTTTATTTTTATATGTGGGCATGCATGGCCAATCGCATGCCTGCCTTCTACAATTGGACATAAACAGGCACTAACATGCTCTTAGCAGATTTGTATGTGACAGTATTGTGATTGACGCACTTGGCTATTTGGAAAATATGCAGGTTCAAGTTTGCCCTTATACTACCTCTTACTGATATCTCTGATGCAAGCAATATTATTAGGATGTGACAAAGTGCATACATAATTTATCACTGATCAAACTGCTTGCAATAAACTTTGCCAACTCGTCCTTGTTTGAAGCATCTCCAACGTGCTATAATCAAATTTCCAGATTATTTTATTGCGTGCACAAACAAACATGTAACATTTTATTATGAAACTTTTATGGTACCTGACTCCTATATTGCAATAAAATCTTAGGCAGATCTACTCTGAACAAGGGATTCAAACTCTGCTGATAGCTTTTCACAATATCATTGCGCTATCCAGTGCACACTGGCTGCCCACGAGGGTTGCAATGTGGGCTTGTTGGTAAGGCATCTTCAAGGGGAGAATCTTCAAAGACGGGACAAGAGAAGACACAAAGGGGCACACACAGCGCTAACTTCTAACACTGTTTATTGTCGAAAACCAGGTCGTACTTATACACTCAGAGAACATGAGTCACAGCCACGTGAACAGATTAGCAATCAGAGCGATACATTTTGTGATAAGTTAGGCCATGCGCAAAAATTTCAGTTCTTTTTCAGAGAGAGCCAATGATGGTTTGCTGACACATGTCTGGCTGGTCGAGGAATGCGTCATGCAAAGGCAGTAGTATCGCCATAAGTGTTCATCCGAGAATATGTCCCCAAGTGAAAATCATTGCATCAAAAGTACCGACACCAGCTTTGATGGGGATGAAATTCCAGAAGTTGAGCTCTGAACGTCTTATTTGCTCTGTAGTTTATGCTGGTATATATGTGTCACAATGATTCAATGTGATCATACAGCACATTGATCACGCTCTTGCATTTACTACGAACAACTCATAAATCTGACTGTCATTAATGAGCTTTTGTATGCACTACGACTTAAGTGCACACACTTTTTATGCAATTCATAGTCATCTACAAAGATCAAGTTGCTCATACGACTACAGTGCGTACACATCACACGCCACCTCACACACGTCATACATAATCTCGTCAGGTCTACACAACTCATCGCACACATGTCATACCAGTTCTATGCATTCTTATCGCACATCGCATAAATCTCGTGCACTTCGTAAAAGTATTCGTAGCACATCATACAGATCTCGCCCGTATTCTATGAGAGTTCGTTCAATATGCATTTCATATCGTTCATTTCTGGTCAAATCTGTGCGACATGCATACATCTCGTTCAATTTCTCGTCAAATCTGCGCGACATGCATACATCTCGTTCAATTTCTCATACAAATTTTTCAATAGGGATGCCATGCTTTTTTTAAATGTGCTTCTTACCGCTGCCTTTCCACTCCACTGAACTTGCCAGTATCTATAGCATCGACAAGTTCATAGACCAAACCGTCATGACATTAGTCGGGCAGCGGACTCGGGCGAGCGTCTCAGTGCGCGTTTTCAGAACATCGCAGACCGGGCGCCGTAGCAGAAATCTTCCTCGCGTCTGTGCTTGCTGCATACCCGAGTTGTAGCCGATGACTGTTTGCCGGTTTTATGTTTCGCGAGCCAAGCTTCACGCAGCTCCTTGTCCTGCGGCTACGTGTGAATAAGGCTGACACCGGTCTCCGTTGCGTACGTCCGGCACTGCGGCACCGAGCATACCATGTTGCGCGCCTTCAAAGGCAGCCACTACCTATTGTAGTGCTTTCAAGCGTTGTTAAGGAGACACTCGAAGCGGGAAAATTTCGCCACTAAATGAGGACCGCAGCGTACGAGGGAATTTAAACTCGTTTTCAGCTAGCTTCGGCGCGCCCGAAGCAGCCGACGCGGCCGCTATGTCCACGTGATCCCTCCTAGCACGTCACGCCGACGGTGGCGCCAGCTTTTCCAGTGGTGGAGCTCGAGGCCAATACTTTTAACATCGACAAATTGGGGTCGCGAGCATCGAAAAACAGAAGAATGTGAAATGAGAGTAACAGAAATTGTTTTATTTTTTTATTCTTTCCCGGAAAAATTAAAGATATCTGCGTATAAATTAAATTAAACTTTGCGGCTTACTTCCATTGCCTAGCGACAGGCGAACCGGCGAATGACGAGCCAGACATGAGCCAGATGTTTGCGTCATTCAGCAGACACACCGGCCCCGCACACTCTCAAGTTCAACAAATGGCCACAGAGGGCGAAAAATCAATCGAGGCGTGGTGGCTCGCGGACGCTCCTGTGGACGAGGCTTCAGCGACTTCGCTCGTAGCTAAGTACTCTTTTATCTTTATTAGCTAGTGTTTTGAAGTATTTTCTTTTGCATGGAGTAGGGGCGCAAATTTTGAATTTTTGGTAGGAGTAGGAAACGTACCGGCTTTGTCTAGGTCTGGCGGCTCCCCCGTTAGGCCTAGGGGGTAGTTCTTTCAGCTAGCTCTTCGGATTCTTACATGGAGTAGGGAGTGATAATTCTTTGTTTTTGCTTGGGATAGCGGTCGAGGTCGGGTTTGCGTGAGTGATTTGGCGAACTTGCTCGTCGGGCCTAGGGACGTAGGCCTAGCGATGAAATCGAAAAACGTGAAGGCCGCGGGGGACGGGGAGCAAGTGCAGTGCGACGAGTGCCTGCGCTGGTGCTTCCTCGACGAGACTGAATTCCAGAATTTAGCAGAAGCGGTGGGGTCTAGCTTCACGTGCAGGTCGTGCGAGGGCGTCAGGGAAGCCGTCCAAAAACTGGAAGGGAATTGGGCGGCTAAGTTTGAAGAGCTTAAGGCAAACCTGAGGGAGGAGCAGGAGAAGCGGGCAGCACTGCAGGCGAAGGTTGAAAATTTCGTCAAGGTGGAGGCGGCCCAGGCCGCGCAGTTGGTGAGGACTGTGGCCGAGCTTGGGGAGGCGAAAGAAAGGAGCGCCGAACTGCAAAGGCGGCTCGACGCTCTTGAGACTCGGGCAGCGGATAATGTCGGGTCAGGACACCAAAGCGAGGGCGAAGTGGGAGGCTGGGAGCCTAAGCAAGCGGTCGCCAGCTCGCCGCCGGTGAATCGGCGTAGCTATAGCGAAGCAGCGCAACACGCCCCGAGTGAGGCGACGCTGCAGCCACAGGAAGCCGGGAAGCAGGGAGAGGTAGGAGAGAGTGAAAGGGTGATTATCGCTGGCGACTCAAACATGGCTGGGTGCTCAAAATCAATTGTGGAGAGGGTGAAAGGCGACAAAAGAGTGGCGGTAGGGACATTTCCAGGGCAGACACTGGGTTCTGTCATGGAGCGAGCAAAAGAAAAGCTCACGGAAAATGCCCACGTGCGCAACCTTGTCGTAGTAGCAGGTGGGCTAAATGACGTCCTGAACAGGAAAGGGCCAGGACTAGGCCAGCGCTTGGCGAAGGGGGTGGACGACTTGCGCGAGCTATCCCCTCAGGTGCAGATCGTGGTGTGCACGGTGCCGGAGGTGCCTGTGCGTGACAGTCACGTACAAAGAGCCGTAATGGCTGCCAATGAGGCAATATGGAAAATGAGCCGAGAGAAAGGCTTCGAGGTTGTCGAAGTAAACAGGGAAGTGAGAAGTTGTGGTGGTTTTAAACGAGATGGGATCCACTTCAATTACAGGCTAGCACGAGAAGTGGGCTGGCGACTTGGGGGTCGCGCTGTTGCTTTTTTAGGGGGCCCGCGGGCGGTCAGGAGGTCAGAGTAGGTAGTAATAAAGAAGGTCCCCTAGGGGAACATCAGAAGAGCATCGCCGTCGATAAGAGAAAAAGTAGGAAAGCAAGAACAAGAGCTCGCCACGCAATAGGCTACATAAACATGCAGGGCGGCAGAAGAAAGGAAAAGTGGGCAGAGATTGAGGAGCAGTTACATAGAGAACAAATAGGGGTGTATGCGGTTACAGAAACGCACCTTAGAGACTCAGAAGAGCCGCCAGTTATTGAGAATTATGTATGGGAAGGGTGCAACAGAACTAAGTCGGAAAGAAAGGGAGGGGGAGTCAGAATGCTCATCCATCAGGGAGCCAAATGGAAAACAGTAAATTCAAAATGTTAAGAGCATCTTTGGTTATCAGGTACAATGAGTGGGAAAGAAACTTGGCTTGGAGTTACGTATTTGTGGACCGGAATAAATTGCACAGAAAAGAATAAAGAGTTAGTGGAATGCATAAGCGCTGATATTAGGGGTTTCGGGAATGGTGCTGAGATAGTCCTATTAGGTGACATGAATGCCCACATACAGGATTTAGATGGTTATACCGACAATAACGGGAAGTCAATGTTAGACCTTTGCGAGCAACATAACCTCGTGATCGTGAATACAGGGCCTAAGTGTGAAGGACAGATCACGTGGGAAGTGGGAAACCGGCAATCGACCATTGATTACTGTCTGATGACAGAAGGAATTCATGATAAGTTGAGAGAAATGGTCATCGATGAGGAAGGGTTTAGCAGCATAGGGAGGGACCATAAACGCATCATTTTGAAAATGGGATATGTAGTTGGGAAAGAGAGCAACGAAAGCAAAATGGCCAGTCCAAATTTGAACGCTGAACAAATAGCAAATATAGTCACTAGAGTGGAGGAAGAAATTGGCAAGTCGCCAAGTAAGGGGTGGGAATATGGTGAGCTTCTAAGTGTAGTAACGACAGAAATACGGAAAGAGAAACATGTTCATTGGAAAGGAAAAAAGAAACCGAAAAGCTGGTGGAACAAGGAGATACGAGAAGCGATCGCCGAACGACAGAAAGCATCTCGAGAGCACAGGCAGGCAAAGAAGGCGCAGTTGCCACAGGATGAAGTAACCAGTAAATGGGAAATATACCGGGAGAAAAAGTCTATGGTTCAAATACTGGTGCAAGCAAAATTAAAAGGTGAAAGTGAAAGTTGGTTGTCAGAAATACGTGAGAAAAAGAAGACCGCACCTAGAATATTTTGGAATCACATAATATTATTAGGCAGGAAGTCAACAACAATACAACAACATATCCTAGACGAAGATGAAAACAGGCTGGAAGGAGAAGCAGCAATAAATTACATCCAAAAAGTAACAGCCGAATCTTTCCAAGGCAAGGACGAGGTTGTATTTGAAGAAAAAAAGAGCATGAAAGAGACCCAAGGGGGAAAGGAGCTAGTGCTTACAAATTTAAACTGGAAGAAAGCGGAAGAGAAAATTCCTAAGCGCACAGCCACAGGGCTAGACGAGGTTCCCGTTAGGCTGATAAATGAACTGGGACCAAAAAGTAAGGAAGCTCTCGTGAAAGCAGTTGAAAAAACTTTAAAAGATAGACGAATACCAGACAGTTGGCGACAAAGTAGAATGAATTTCATTTATAAAGGTAAGGGGGAGAAAGACATAATTCACTCGTATAGACTGTTGACCATTACATCGGTAATATACAGGCTAGCAATGCAGGCAATCAATTAACTAGTCATAGCGTCAAGGTTTTTGTACTTGATTAACCACCGACAGCCTATTGGCATCGATGTGTTTCCTGGCCGTTGGCGTTCGAATACTACGGCGGTAAAACATTTTCGAAAGCATGCTGGTTTCGTCTGCGAGTCATTACATAGACTTGCTGTAAAGAGGTCTACTCTTGGCAAAAAATAGTGCCTCATTTTGTTTAGGCGTTGATTATCATAATGAATGCGGCGGAGGTTGAGGGAGTACGCTTGAAGGTACGTTTTTATGCCGTTGATCTCCATAACTCCGTAAATACGCAAAGCGATGTCACAGAACACCCGATCATTGTGTGTTCTCCGTCATCGCTTGTTTGCTGTACGCCTACTAATTCTTCATTTCTTCAAGTGTTGTATCCTCCTTTTGTCCTTGTTCTCTTGTGCTTCACTTACAGTATGTCGTTCCGTCAGCTGTAATGCGCATTTGCAAAACCATTACGTTTGATAAGACGCAGTGGTTGTCATAATTTCACTACACATGTATTAAGCTGGCACATATATGGTTCAGATACAGATGCCTGTATGCGGACTTGCACGACGTTGATGCGGAGATTAGGATAATTATGACAGAGGCAGCTGACGGCCGTAAGTTGTTGCGTTCTTTCCGCCAAACTACCCGGCCTGGTAGTGCTGTAAAGATGCTGTATAAAAGTGACACGCGGTGACAGGGAAATTATTATACTTAGCAGCCGACCGTACGTTTTGTAGCTTAGGTCTTCTTTCTTGTGCGTTTGTGCTACCCTTATTAATGAGCCATATCTTGCCTATGTTCTTGACTATGTAACTGCGTTTGTGTGGATGCGTAGACGTGTGCTTTATGTTGTACTTGTAAAATGCAAATAAAATATTTTCAGGCTTACTCAATCTTTGGTGTCGTGTGCGTTTATTCCAGTCGAGGCCATCGTGCCACCTGGAAACCGCATTTTGTCAGTAGCCCTACACGAAATGCAACAGCTGGAGCGCGGCGGCACAACTCGGCGTAACGGCGGCGTAATAAACTAAAAACCGCTCGGGATGCCCTTAAAAGTCAGTTCAGAGTGTGCCTTAACTCGATATGACTCAGCGCTACATGTATTCTGCGCCTCGATCGTGCTCCCGCCAGTTTGGTTGCTGTGTGGCAAACGTAGCGCCTACTTAATATAGGCGCTACGTTTGCCACACAGCAACCAAACTGGCGTTACGTTTGCTACGTTTGCTACACAGAAACTAAACTGGCGGGAGCACGACAGAGGCGCAGCAACCAGAAACCCAGTAAAGCCACAGAACACCTGGTAAAGCGTGTGCAAAACCCCGTTTCCGTTTCTTGTTGTACAGCGCCACCTGTGGTCACATACTTTAGTTCACGACGCCACCGCTACGCTTATTTCAGTAGCACTGTTGAAGGTACAGTTTCCCTTCTCTAAATAGGTGTTCTGTGGACACACCGCCGAAGCGGGAGAGACCGGCCGCGCATTGGACTGCGGTCACCCGTCTGCCTGTTTTTCTATTTTGGGATTTAGCCTGGTTTGGTGGGCTCCCGGCGAATTATTGCGTTGATTCGGAACTTCGACATGGCAGCACTGCACTATTGGACTGTGCGACGTCTGTGCGACGCATTTCAAGCAATTAGGCTTACTGCCCGGCCACTGGCTAGAGTTGTGACGCAGTTAACGAAAAACAGCGTGGCCGTCGTGGAGCAGTTAATTTGAATTAAAGAATCGTACTGGGAGATGTTTGCGACGCTTCCTATAAGCCCCAATATTGTTTTAACTAATTTGGGTAGTTTTTGGGCAGGCTAGTCGCACAGGGTGCTGTGACGCAGTTTCGCGTGTACGGAATTTTACTGCGACAAATTTTGGCGCTTTCTCTGACTGCCAACATTATTGAAACTAATTTAATTACTTTTTGGACTACCTTCGAGTGCAGTGGGCGCGCCTGGCGCTGTGACTCGGTTAGCGAAAATCAGCTCGGCCGTGGGGCGCGGTTACTCGCTTTAATGCACTGACAAGTTCATGGCGCTTTTCTTTCTCTGACGCCCAATAGTGTTGAAAATTATTTTCGATACTTTTATGTTATGAGGCCCGCTCGCCGCGCCTGTTGTGACGCAGCGAAAAGCAGCTCGGCCGTGGTGAGTTAGTTCGGCGCGCACTGAATCTTACTGCGACAAATTTGTCGCAATTTTTATGTCCCCGCAACAATTTAAGCCTTCTTTCGGTACCCACGCTTGTCGAAAACGCGACGAACAATCGTCAAGAGTGATAACACGGGAGTGCGTTGCTTGCGCCTGCAGAACGTACAAGTGATAAGCCAAGGAGATCAAACGCCAGGAACTAGTAACTCGAAAATTCTGTCTTCTGAACGGCACCCACACATGTTCTCTTGAGTGCGAGTAGAAGGAATTCTGCGAGCGTCCAGCATGCTCTGGTGCTCTGGTTGAGAGCCTGTGTTGTGGCCACCTCTGTGTATTCGTAGCGTACTACCGCGTCGGTTGTAGCCAAGTTCGCTAAACGCGCCGTTGCCCGCGCATTCGTGCTATTAAAGTGCATGAAATAAGTATTGGGAAGAAGGGAATGCTTGGAATTAGAATGTGTTTGTGGTATGCACGGTATTGCTTGGGACGAGTCGGTTATTTCCTACGCCCTGTGTGTAAATACGAACTGCTTTTGTTTGTAATGCCGCCCACTCACCACTTTCGCACGCTTCGCCTCTACAGGCATTATTCTTAAATGTTAATACCAAAATAACGCTTGTAATTTTTTCAGCTCACGTCGTCTGGTGGAGCTTCCTGCGGAAACTACTGCTGCTTACCTGGTGCCACAACACTGGATGAATTCACAAAAGCCCGCGACGAGCATTTACAAAGAATAAAATAAACGTTAATTTTTCTACATTTCACAAGGTGTCTTGCGTCTTTATGAAATTGCACGTGGCACATATTCAATAGAGGCTTGTGAAGATCGTTCGCAATCAATTTTACTTAATAAAATAATTTGCAAATAAATATTTAATAAATAAGAAATAAATATGGAAATAAATATTTGCTGCAAAAGCAAAAAAAAAAAAGGAAACGGAGCCGGCGTGACGCGCACCAGCTAGAATTCAAAACGCGCGCGCACGAAACCGAAACCGGAAGTGTGCTTCAGGTTTTAACATCGACGGCTTGGTGCGCTGCAGTCAATTCGGCCGCTGGGCTCTATGGGAGTGTCTGCTCTTGTTGTATTCCTTTCTCTATGGTCGGACTATAAACGGGCCTTCAGTGGAGCCCTCTACGACCGTCGCATTCGCCGTCACCAGGGGCGCGATCGGAGATATTTTGTTGGCAGCGACTCGTGTGACGCGGTGCTCCCCAGACGACTCCACACAACAAAATATCTCCGATCGCGCCCCTGGTGACGGCGAATGCGACGGTCGTAGAGGGCTCCACTGAAGGCCCGTTTATAGTCCGACCATAGAGAAAAGAATACAACAAGAGCAGACACTCCCATAGAGCCCAGCGGCCGAATTGACTGCAGCGCACCAAGCCGTCGATGTTAAAACCTGAAGCACACTTCCGGTTTCGGTTTCGTGCGCGCGCGTTTTGAATTCTAGCTGGTGCGCGTCACGCCGGCTCCGTTTCCTTTTTTTTTTGCTTTTGCAGCAAATATTTATTTCCATATTTATTTCTTATTTATTAAATATTTATTTGCAAATTATTTTATTAAGTAAAATTGATTGCGAACGATCTTCACAAGCCTCTATTGAATATGTGCCACGTGCAATTTCATAAAGACGCAAGACACCTTGTGAAATGTAGAAAAATTAACGTTTATTTTATTCTTTGTAAATGCTCGTCGCGGGCTTTTGTGAATTCATCCAGTGTTGTGGCACCAGGTAAGCAGCAGTAGTTTCCGCAGGAAGCTCCACCAGACGACGTGAGCTGAAAAAATTACAAGCGTTATTTTGGTATTAACATTTAAGAATAATGCCTGTAGAGGCGAAGCGTGCGAAAGTGGTGAGTGGGCGGCATTACAAACAAAAGCAGTTCGTATTTACACACAGGGCGTAGGAAATAACCGACTCGTCCCAAGCAATACCGTGCATACCACAAACACATTCTAATTCCAAGCATTCCCTTCTTCCCAATACTTATTTCATGCACTTTAATAGCACGAATGCGCGGGCAACGGCGCGTTTAGCGAACTTGGCTACAACCGACGCGGTAGTACGCTACGAATACACAGAGGTGGCCACAACACAGGCTCTCAACCAGAGCACCAGAGCATGCTGGACGCTCGCAGAATTCCTTCTACTCGCACTCAAGAGAACATGTGTGGGTGCCGTTCAGAAGACAGAATTTTCGAGTTACTAGTTCCTGGCGTTTGATCTCCTTGGCTTATCACTTGTACGTTCTGCAGGCGCAAGCAACGCACTCCCGTGTTATCACTCTTGACGATTGTTCGTCGCGTTTTCGACAAGCGTGGGTACCGAAAGAAGGCTTAAATTGTTGCGGGGACATAAAAATTGCGACAAATTTGTCGCAGTAAGATTCAGTGCGCGCCGAACTAACTCACCACGGCCGAGCTGCTTTTCGCTGCGTCACAACAGGCGCGGCGAGCGGGCCTCATAACATAAAAGTATCGAAAATAATTTTCAACACTATTGGGCGTCAGAGAAAGAAAAGCGCCATGAACTTGTCAGTGCATTAAAGCGAGTAACCGCGCCCCACGGCCGAGCTGATTTTCGCTAACCGAGTCACAGCGCCAGGCGCGCCCACTGCACTCGAAGGTAGTCCAAAAAGTAATTAAATTAGTTTCAATAATGTTGGCAGTCAGAGAAAGCGCCAAAATTTGTCGCAGTAAAATTCCGTACACGCGAAACTGCGTCACAGCACCCTGTGCGACTAGCCTGCCCAAAAACTACCCAAATTAGTTAAAACAATATTGGGGCTTATAGGAAGCGTCGCAAACATCTCCCAGTACGATTCTTTAATTCAAATTAACTGCTCCACGACGGCCACGCTGTTTTTCGTTAACTGCGTCACAACTCTAGCCAGTGGCCGGGCAGTAAGCCTAATTGCTTGAAATGCGTCGCACAGACGTCGCAGTCCAATAGTGCAGTGCTGCCATGTCGAAGTCAAGAATGTGTCGAAGTTTTATTCTCCACATTCCAAATTCCAGCCACCTTGCTTGTCTTTCCATTGGGATCAGGCTGCACGAAGTGTAAAAAGGTAAAAACAGAAAAAGCAAAATCTGATTGCCAAACAAAACATGCGTCCAAGTGTGTATGCTGCTCCCTAGACTTGGTATACCTGATCCCGTTATCTTGTGATGAGGTGTAACACGAGAGTGCAGAAGCACCACTATCCATTCACTTCGTCTTGACTGCCTTACTATTTGGTCAGTTACCGTCACTCATGCGGATGTAACCCCATGCTCAATGACACACTTATGCTTTCCCATCATTGCAACAAATTAATGAGCGAAATAATTGAAACATTACGTATCAACAAATTACGAGAGAAATGTATTAGCCAGGCTTAAATTGTGACCCTTGTGACCAAGAAATGCAATTATCTAGATGTGTGTCCTGAGTGAAATGAATTATTGTTACGTTTCTCTTTTTGTACATGTATACCATTCTCTAACATTGTTTTGTTATCACGTGGCTTTGTGAATCTACTTTTGCACTTTATTTTTCTTGTTGTGTATACTGTTGCTTCAGGACATATATATATCTATGTATATATTAGCATTTTCCTTAAACAAATATTTTTCTTGTGTATACAGTGCCAAGTCTTTACTTTCTTCACCTCTCTTCTTTTGTCTGTGTTACATCGTGCTGCCAAGCAAGACATCGCTATAAATCTGCCCCCCCTTGCCCATCTTTCAGTTATTCTGCACTGTGTGTAATTCATTACTGACCTTTATATATTCCATGTATCTTGCAAATTGCTTCTGAACATTTTTCGCAAGAAAAGCTTTAGGTCCGTGAATGAAACGTGAGCTCCACTTTCAGGGCCTCTATAAGTGATGGATGCTTCTTCCTAATCTGTGAGCCAGAGATGTATCCTAGGCAGCCTCTACAGGGGGCCCTAGTCAAAATTTGCAAAAGAGAAGGGGGACCTCACTGCACACTATGAGCGCTAAAATGCCAGCATTCTCAGGGGAAGCCTGGGCCCTCAGGACTCGGACTCTGCCGGTGCTGCAAGCTCATTTCATTCTAAGCCACGGCGAGCAGGCACCATATGCAATTAGGCCATGCACAGATACTTGTGTAATTAGCTTAGGACCACGTTTTTGTGGTTTTTATATGTTTTTATTACTTTCACTGTGCTAAGGCAGTCAATGTGTAGTAATATAGCTTTATGAATGCTTGTGCCTATAATATGGGGAAAGTAACTGTTAGTGCTTTGCTTGTAAGGATGCTTGTTTGCAGATTAACAGCCTCACATGCAATATAAGAAGGTCCCAGTGCTGCAAACAATACTCTTGCTTGTGATTTTGAGGCATCAGTGATGAACTCTGAGCATGTATACTTCTATTTCAGTTATAAGTATTGCAGTTGCATATATGCACACCTAGCACATGCTTGGAAGCTTAAGGAATGAGGTGTCGCACTCTTTGCATTGTTACTGTTAAGGTGGCAAATGCTTAGCATGGGTCATTAAACGATTTCCAAGGATCGATCTGTCCAAGATCTGGCAACAATGCTCTTAACATGCATGTGAACGGCAGTCTGCATGTTGGCCATGTAGGTAGCTCAGAGTATTTGACATGCCATATACTACAGTGTGGCAACAGTGTTCAGAATCTGAGTGAATGTTAGCATGAGGCTACTAAGTGGCGCACTTGACTGGGGATGCAGAGGTTGAGGGAGTAGAAGGGAGGTGGGGTGGGGTCGGGGCTTTGACAGCCACATACAGACATCTTGGGGAAGGGGGGATGTGTCCTTCGTGCCCCCCCCCCCTCTGTATATGCCACTGGCGTTGCTACAGGAGTTGAGCACTTGGGGCACATTTCTTAGTCAGCTTTAGGTGATCCCTAAGCCCAAGTGATGGATTGTCTAAGGGCTGCTCCAGGACAAAATTTCTGAAGAGATATCTCCTGTGTCCGGGTAAGGTCACAGGCAAGGAGCAGACTTATCGGGGAAGTAAGGCACATATATACGTGTCCCACCAGAGGCAAGATTCCAGTGCGTGGTTGGGATCTATTGGGATTACAGTTAGGTTAGGTGGAGGAATACATTTAGGTGTCACAAATGAGGCAGTTGATTGAGCCAATTGGACTGCCCAAATGGTTGAACTAATTCCATCTGCGCCCTTGTACTCAGTGCACCTCAATACTGAGATGTAAGGAAGTGTAGAGTCTGAATTTATTGACAGATTTGTAGCATTCTTAACTGTAACTTGTTTGAGCTGCTTCAATGCAGTAAGTGACTGAATCTTTTATCGTAAGTGATAGAGAGGGACTTGCACTATTATGATGTGGGGTGCTAGATGGACTAGATGGCATCATGAGAGGCTTTCAATGCAATTCAAGTAGTATGGTGAGCTGGGCGTTTCTGCCTTGTATGTGACGAAAAAATCAATAGCGGGGTGAGATGGGCTCACATAGTTTTGTTATGCTCAGCATATGTCACAGATGCTTATTTCAGGTAAGCCTCACAAGATTCCATAGCGCCATGTTGTGTAACAAGATTTTTTTATATCTGGAAATATGTAGTTAGAAAGAACCTGATGGGCTCAGTGTATACCGATTGTCATTGATCGTCAACTTGCCCTCCCTAAAGTCGCATTGATACGGCTTATTTAGCTTTCTAGAAAGTGTAGGAGATGATGCGATCTATCAATTTGCATAGACAGCTACAGTAAGTATCACAGACCTGTTGCTAGCTGCCATAAATGGATCCTAATCTTGCTCCATGAGAAGAGGAATTACAATGGCTTTCTTTTTTATGCAGAACAAAGATGCCTGAAATGACAGATTTTGTTTTATAATTTAAAGAATCATTAGTGTTTCAGGATGCAAGTGAATTAATATCTTGTTTATCTATAATTCCATCAAGTGCCAGGGGCAGACTTATTACAGAAATTTAAGGAGGCTTTAAGCTCAGAATGATAATAGCTATAATGTGGAGCATATTTGAAGTTTACTTGTTTTCGTTCAGCAATTTCACATAAAAGAATCTTAATAATACGCATCACTATAGGAATTAAATAGGTCCGAAATGTGAAGCTCCCACCCTCCCCAGGTGCATTCTTTGCCTGACCTCGTAATGTGTTCCCTTAATTGATAATTGGCCAATGGCAAAGCATGGGTTTGCTTCTGTTTAAGCCTTCCAAACTCAACAAGCAACCACGACTGGGTCACCGTACCTTTCATTATACATTATCTTGAATACATATTCAAGGTCTTCGGGACCGGCCCAGTTTACTATTACTCTTTCAAGGATCCGCTCAACTTACTCGAGGATAAGCACGAGGACGCGGCTAATCCCGGGAACGCAAGAAAAGAAAGCTTCTGTTTATAATCGAGCACAATTAATTGTGGCGGCCACATCGGTTTCTCCGCGATCCGAGTCAGTAATATTTGCGCAGCTATGATGACATTAAGACGCACGGCGCTGCAGGAAAAGGGGTGTCAAAACTGGTTCACTGGTTGCTTCGATCTCGAAAACGAATCGTAGTGACCGACTTTCGTGCTAGACAGCTAGCAAAGAACTCGTATGGGTCCGACCCTTTGAGGAAACGTTCGAGTGACAGTGCGAAGACTGCAGTTTCACGCATCTGTCACACTGTATATAAATCCATATTGCGGCGTTCGGAGATTGCTGTAAACACAGCGTGTGGCGACGTAAACGTAGGCATGTACGCTTGCAGCGCTTGTCGTCTGCTGCTCCAGAGAGGAAACGGGGGAGAAGCGTGCGTGTGCTTGTGGCCCCACCACATTCCTCGGGCTCTCGGGTGACGCACGAGACGCTCAAAAAAATTGCTTTCCATCTCTGCAGGCACCTGATAGATAGCAAAATATTTTTCTGCCTTGTATATTGAACGCTGACTATTATTATAGCGAAACGCATGACAGTATAGTTGAAATAATTTTGCGTTGATGTCTTTAATCAAAATGTGTACATTAATGAACAAATAAGACAATTTTCTTTTATATCTTTGGAAGTTAAACGCATTGTTTAGTAAGATTTGATATATTTCAATTGTTTTTAGTTTAATTTATTAAAGTGACGTCACTTTCGTGCGTTGCAGGAGTCGATTCTGTGTGGAGTCGTCTGGGGAGCACCGCGTCACACGAGTCGCTGCCCACACAGAATCGACTCCTGCAACGCACGAAAGTGACGTCACTTTAATAAATTAAACTAAAAACAATTGAAATATATCAAATCTTACTAAACAATGCGTTTAACTTCCAAAGATATAAAAGAAAATTGTCTTATTTGTTCATTAATGTACACATTTTGATTAAAGACATCAACGCAAAATTATTTCAACTATACTGTCATGCGTTTCGCTATAATAATAGTCAGCGTTCAATATTACAAGGCAGAAAAATATTTTGCTATCTATCAGGTGCCTGCAGAGATGGAAAGCAATTTTTTTGAGCGTCTCGTGCGTCACCCGAGAGCCCGAGGAATGTGGTGGGGCCACAAGCACACGCACGCTTCTCCCCCGTTTCCTCTCTGGAGCAGCAGACGACAAGCGCTGCAAGCGTACATGCCTACGTTTACGTCGCCACACGCTGTGTTTACAGCAATCTCCGAACGCCGCAATATGGATTTATATACAGTGTGACAGATGCGTGAAACTGCAGTCTTCGCACTGTCACTCGAACGTTTCCTCAAAGGGTCGGACCCATACGAGTTCTTTGCTAGCTGTCTAGCACGAAAGTCGGTCACTACGATTCGTTTTCGAGATCGAAGCAACCAGTGAACCAGTTTTGACACCCCTTTTCCTGCAGCGCCGTGCGTCTTAATGTCATCATAGCTGCGCAAATATTACTGACTCGGATCGCGGAGAAACCGATGTGGCCGCCACAATTAATTGTGCTCGATTATAAACAGAAGCTTTCTTTTCTTGCGTTCCCGGGATTAGCCGCGTCCTCGTGCTTATCCTCGAGTAAGTTGAGCGGATCCTTGAAAGAGTAATAGTAAACTGGGCCGGTCCCGAAGACCTTGAATATGTATTCAAGATAATGTATAATGAAAGGTACGGTGACCCAGTCGTGGTTGCTTGTTGAGTTTGGAAGGCTTAAACAGAAGCAAACCCATGCTTTGCCATTGGCCAATTATCAATTAAGGGAACACATTACGAGGTCAGGCAAAGAATGCACCTGGGGAGGGTGGGAGCTTCACATTTCGGACCTATTTAATTCCTATAGTGATGCGTATTAATAAGATTCTTTTATGTGAAATTGCTGAACGAAAACAAGTAAACTTCAAATATGCTCCACATTATAGCTATTATCATTCTGAGCTTAAAGCCTCCTTAAATTTCTGTAATAAGTCTGCCCCTGGCACTTGATGGAATTATAGATAAACAAGATATTAATTCACTTGCATCCTGAAACACTAATGATTCTTTAAATTATAAAACAATATCTGTCATTTCAGGCATCTTTGTTCTGCATAAAAAAGAAAGCCATTGTAATTCCTCTTCTCATGGAGCAAGATTAGGATCCATTTATGGCAGCTAGCAACAGGTCTGTGATACTTACTGTAGCTGTCTATGCAAATTGATAGATCGCATCATCTCCTACACTTTCTAGAAAGCTAAATAAGCCGTATCAATGCGGCTTTAGGGAGGGCAAGTTGACGATCAATGACAATCGGTATACACTGAGCCCATCAGGTTCTTTCTAACTACATATTTCCAGATATAAAAAAATCTTGTTACACAACATGGCGCTATGGAATCTTGTGAGGCTTACCTGAAATAAGCATCTGTGACATATGCTGAGCATAACAAAACTATGTGAGCCCATCTCACCCCGCTATTGATTTTTTCGTCACATACAAGGCAGAAACGCCCAGCTCACCATACTACTTGAATTGCATTGAAAGCCTCTCATGATGCCATCTAGTCCATCTAGCACCCCACATCATAATAGTGCAAGTCCCTCTCTATCACTTACGATAAAAGATTCAGTCACTTACTGCATTGAAGCAGCTCAAACAAGTTACAGTTAAGAATGCTACAAATCTGTCAATAAATTCAGACTCTACACTTCCTTACATCTCAGTATTGAGGTGCACTGAGTACAAGGGCGCAGATGGAATTAGTTCAACCATTTGGGCAGTCCAATTGGCTCAATCAACTGCCTCATTTGTGACACCTAAATGTATTCCTCCACCTAACCTAACTGTAATCCCAATAGATCCCAACCACGCACTGGAATCTTGCCTCTGGTGGGACACGTATATATGTGCCTTACTTCCCCGATAAGTCTGCTCCTTGCCTGTGACCTTACCCGGACACAGGAGATATCTCTTCAGAAATTTTGTCCTGGAGCAGCCCTTAGACAATCCATCACTTGGGCTTAGGGATCACCTAAAGCTGACTAAGAAATGTGCCCCAAGTGCTCAACTCCTGTAGCAACGCCAGTGGCATATACAGAGGGGGGGGGCACGAAGGACACATCCCCCCTTCCCCAAGATGTCTGTATGTGGCTGTCAAAGCCCCGACCCCACCCCACCTCCCTTCTACTCCCTCAACCTCTGCATCCCCAGTCAAGTGCGCCACTTAGTAGCCTCATGCTAACATTCACTCAGATTCTGAACACTGTTGCCACACTGTAGTATATGGCATGTCAAATACTCTGAGCTACCTACATGGCCAACATGCAGACTGCCATTCACATGCATGTTAAGAGCATTGTTGCCAGATCTTGGACAGATCGATCCTTGGAAATCGTTTAATGACCCATGCTAAGCATTTGCCACCTTAACAGTAACAATGCAAAGAGTGCGACACCTCATTCCTTAAGCTTCCAAGCATGTGCTAGGTGTGCATATATGCAACTGCAATACTTATAACTGAAATAGAAGTATACATGCTCAGAGTTCATCACTGATGCCTCAAAATCACAAGCAAGAGTATTGTTTGCAGCACTGGGACCTTCTTATATTGCATGTGAGGCTGTTAATCTGCAAACAAGCATCCTTACAAGCAAAGCACTAACAGTTACTTTCCCCATATTATAGGCACAAGCATTCATAAAGCTATATTACTACACATTGACTGCCTTAGCACAGTGAAAGTAATAAAAACATATAAAAACCACAAAAACGTGGTCCTAAGCTAATTACACAAGTATCTGTGCATGGCCTAATTGCATATGGTGCCTGCTCGCCGTGGCTTAGAATGAAATGAGCTTGCAGCACCGGCAGAGTCCGAGTCCTGAGGGCCCAGGCTTCCCCTGAGAATGCTGGCATTTTAGCGCTCATAGTGTGCAGTGAGGTCCCCCTTCTCTTTTGCAAATTTTGACTAGGGCCCCCTGTAGAGGCTGCCTAGGATACATCTCTGGCTCACAGATTAGGAAGAAGCATCCATCACTTATAGAGGCCCTGAAAGTGGAGCTCACGTTTCATTCACGGACCTAAAGCTTTTCTTGCGTAAAATGTTCAGAAGCAATTTGCAAGATACATGGAATATATAAAGGTCAGTAATGAATTACACACAGTGCAGAATAACTGAAAGATGGGCAAGGGGGGGCAGATTTATAGCGATGTCTTGCTTGGCAGCACGATGTAACACAGACAAAAGAAGAGAGGTGAAGAAAGTAAAGACTTGGCACTGTATACACAAGAAAAATATTTGTTTAAGGAAAATGCTAATATATACATAGATATATATATGTCCTGAAGCAACAGTATACACAACGAGAAAAATAAAGTGCAAAAGTAGATTCACAAAGCCACGTGATAACAAAACAATGTTAGAGAATGGTATACATGTACAAAAAGAGAAACGTAACAATAATTCATTTCACTCAGGACACACATCTAGATAATTGCATTTCTTGGTCACAAGGGTCACAATTTAAGCCTGGCTAATACATTTCTCTCGTAATTTGTTGATACATAATGTTTCAATTATTTCGCTCATTAATTTGTTGCAATGATGGGAAAGCATAAGTGTGTCATTGAGCATGGGGTTACATCCGCATGAGTGACGGTAACTGACCAAATAGTAAGGCAGTCAAGACGAAGTGAATGGATAGTGGTGCTTCTGCACTCTCGTGTTACACCTCATCACAAGATAACGGGATCAGGTATACCAAGTCTAGGGAGCAGCATACACACTTGGACGCATGTTTTGTTTGACAATCAGATTTTGCTTTTTCTGTTTTTACCTTTTTACACTTCGTGCAGCCTGATCCCAATGGAAAGACAAGCAAGGTGGCTGGAATTTGGAATGTGGAGAATAAAAACGGATGGCATGTACACATTCTTACCTTTTGATGAGCAGCCAGTCATCAACATGCAACAAGTTTGGAGGGTCCACCTGTTCTCCATGTCTTTATGGAGAACAGGTAGTCTAGCCATAAAACATATCTATAAAATAGGCCTATCCATAAAACAGCATAACAACAATTTATTATTACATTATATTTTTTAAATTTATTTATTTGGCAAATACTATCAGCCTTGTATAGGCTGTGACATGAAGTGTGATATAATGTGCACCTGCTTACCTTTCAGTACAGCCCTTTTCCTTGGCAACAATCTACTTTTCAATAACAAAACTGTCACGTACTTTTCTCAGTGGTGTAGATATGCTGGATATATATACAGTGTCTTCAAAGTCTTAAATCATAGCATTGCCTCCAGTTGAAGGCTTAAGCTGCAATGCTGCAGTGCACATGGAGTGCCAGCTTCCAAACCATTGTGCGTAAGGGCTCTGGAAAGGCACAGAGTGCTTGGTAAAAGACCACACCAGTTCAAATGCTTTATCTTCTCATCTCCTCATGCATTTTAGCAAAGACAAACATCACTTATAGGCTTGTAATTTTAACAGCAGATATATTTTACACTCCTATACAGCAAGTAATTTTAAGCCTGTATACAGCCAATATTAATTATTTATAGCAATCCATTTTTAAGTGTTAAATGTATCATGAAACATTCATGGCATTCTTTAGTCATTCCAGGCCCTTGTACTATTAAACATCAGACATAATCAGACAAAAAGGGACATCAGCATAAAAAGAATATGCAAGGCTCTGACTTGCCTAAACTTGACCATGATTGCTACAGAAAGGTAGTTTTGGCACTTTTAAGCACCTGGCAGCTGGAACTATGCGCCAGCTAGCACTGCTTTAACCAGCACTCCCACTCCCACCACTGCATCTTAGGTTATATAACGACATTTATATAATGACCAGTGTGACATTTTTAGAGGCATTCACCTGCCGTACATTGTGTTACCTGTGCACATTCACAGAGAACTAACAGTTAATTCTAGCACGCAAAGAAATGCAAACTTTCGTTAAAAATTATCTATGCCGTAAGCTGCGCACATATGCTGTTAAATAAAAGAGTCACGTAAAGGTTATATTGATGCTTCTTTATTCCCAGTAAAGCGAATAATGATTGCAGTGAACGGACCTTTATGTATAGGTATTAACCATAAGGCCAAAACTGCCTTTCTGTCACAATCATAGTCAAGTTTAGGCAAGTCAGAGCCTTGTGCATGTTCTTTTTACCCCGATGTCCCTTTTTCTTAGCACACTGCTATGTTCTGGTGAAGCTTTCATTTCTACCACCTGTAGTATTGTCCTTACAAACAAAATAATGCAACTTGTTTTTAATTTACAATGTTCTTTCTTTATTTTGATTTTTTTCATCAAAACTTGACATTTGAAGTGAATTGTAAAACTGATAATTTGTGATACAAGAACAATATTGTGCAAAGTTGTTGAATAGGTTAAGGTCTCAGAGTCTACCAAATTTCAACAGGCTCCACGGATTGGTATAGTTGATAAAAAACCGTAGATATAGCAACTTTTGAAAATTGTAGCAAATTAAGCAGTTATGCTAAAACACTAGTAATATATTGTATTTCACATTGTTAATTTCCAAGAATGCCTTGTGCATGAAATAGGTGCCTCCGCACTGAGGAGTTTCCCAATTTTTTTTTCCTCCTAAATATTCATTTGGCATAGAAGTCATGTTCACTTTCATGCTACTGAGTGATACTATGTGCATAAAATATAAAATATTCTATCGAATCTAAAATATAAATTTTTTGACCCCTGTTGACCTCTCGTGTGATCACGCAGCATGGAGACGATGGAAACTGACACAATTTAAACATCATACGTGAGACAGGTTTTCAAAGTTGTCTGCATTCCTGCATGCTTGACTGCAAAAGATGTCTAAATGTGTAAGCGTGGTGCTGCCACATCAGCACACAGCAGAGACATTAGTGATGGCCAAGGCTTTACTAGCTATCGAAATAAAGCTTTACATGTTGCCTTAGATATGATGTGCATCTTATAAGTATGCAGCACTTTCCTGTGAAAATTGATTTAAGAGAGCAAGATACCTTTTGCCAACAATTGAAGCAAAACAAGTAGCCTCAAGGCAGCTTTTGTAGGCTAAAATAGCTTCACTTGTTCAGGGAACATGCTGGTTTACCCACACAGGTACTAATGCAGCCTATACTTTCTAATAAAGCACATCTCATAGCAGCTGACATCTTTGCCTAACTTCTTTCTTTTCTCATCACAAAGCCATCACATATGAACCTCGAATATTCTCATAGTAATAAATGAGAGCACAAAAGTACACATTAGCCTGCCCGTAGTTTCCAGGCCTCAATTTTTCTTCTCTTCGATGCTGTCTAGAATCATCGCCAACTTTCCTAGATGATTTTGTGGGGCAGGATCTGATCGCATGCATAATTAGTGTCTCACAGTCTTGCAATAAGCCTTTCCTTCATGTCAATTGGACAGGTGTGTGCATATAA
This sequence comes from Dermacentor albipictus, assembly GCF_038994185.2. NCBI lineage: Eukaryota > Metazoa > Arthropoda > Arachnida > Ixodida > Ixodidae > Dermacentor > Dermacentor albipictus. The sequence continues at coordinate 94,512 of NW_027225670.1, forward strand.
AAGAAAAATAATTTTTAATGCTGTAAATGGGTTGATGACGGCGATCCATCCTACGTTGCCCTGAAAATCATAGCCTCGGTAAATTGCACAGTGTCCTGTAGGCATCCTGATATCTCACGTAAGAAATAGCTGTATAATTACTTCTAAACATTATTCTTGTATTAGTGCTAATATAAGTACAGTGCCATACAGCAAGAGGTCAGAAAATGTCATTATCTTGGGAGGATCTCTGTATAAATGAGAAGAGAGAGCTACAACTAACAGAGAGATCAGTTATCGTAGCTGTCTTACATGCTTGCACAGAATGACAAGTTCCATAATTGTGCTAAGCTGGGCATGCAATTTACGCATTTGGATTGAGATAAGACTTGATTCAGTACCATTATTGCCCTCACTTCTCAGATGGTGAAATCTAGTATAGCCGACCGCTGAGCACTCGGTCAACGAAACTGTGCTTGATAGGTGATACATGGTGAAATTTTAAAAAACTTGCAAGTTGGTGTGTCACCTCAGAGTGAGCTCTACCAGCACTTGGTTGAATTCCGTATACTAAGTCCAAAGTCAAGGTCGATGACTTCCAGACTGGCCTAGGCTAGTTCGAGCCTGAACCAGAAGAATGAATTCCAAGGCTAAGGAGAGGTAGCTCATTAATTGTTAGCATGACTGATGGGTTGATTCCTACCTCAAAGTCAGTTTTGAAGACTGACCTTACTTCTCCTTATCTTAATTGTTAGTAACATGAATGCAGCAGGACTTTCTTATATATAGTTGGGGACCAACACTCTCTGCATATTCAGTGAGTATGTCAAAAGCATTTTGCAGCTGTTAAATTGCATATCAAGATTCCCATACGTTGATCAAATCGTCATGTCATCAGCATAAATAAAGAACGCAATGCTTGTGATGTCTTGAAGCCTCCATGCAGGACAAATGATGAACAGCAAGGGGGCCAGAACAGAGCCATGTGGCACACTGTGGTTTGAAGCACAGCTAGGATCCAATATGAAAACAATTTACATGCACACTAATTCTTCTCAGACTCAAAAATATGAGTACCACTTTTGTTACCTGCTTTGGTAGACAAAAGTCTTCCATGTTTCAAAAATTACCTAAATTATGTTCTGCATTATTGCATGCATTGGTTGTATCAGTTGCCACCACCGTCCACAACTAGTGGCTGTGAGGGGAGACAAGCAGGACACCACCTGACAGGAGAGACAGGCCATCCTCTGTGCCTAAGTACAACCTGAATCCAATCTGTACTGCTGGGTACATTTAATTTTTATATTCAAGCTCCCATGTTTTTCAAGGTGCATACATGGCCATCATTAATTTCATTAACCAATTTATGTCTGCTTCAGGATTGAAAGCTTCAGTCATATCCTTGCCTTGCATTAGCTGACTCCATTCTGGGCCAGTGAGTTATGCTATCTCGAATTACACCTCCCAATCCTCTGCTGCACATTGGTGCCCTCCTTTCCTCTAGCACCAATTTTGGTACTTTTATAGATTATCAGGTAACTGTCTTGTATATTATATATGATGACTGATAATTTCTAGTATCATCTATTCCTTGTTAATATATAGGATATTATACATCACGCTGCAGATAAAATTTATATGTCCAGTAGCAAGTATTATCAGTGCAAATGTGGCAATGTATAAAAGACTGAGTGAACAGCAGCAATGCAAGGAAATTAAGTGATGGTTGATTGGCTGTGAAATTAGATGCATGCGGGGGCTAACCCACAATTTTTTAATAGAAAATTTCCCACATGTATTGCGATTACAAGCCAATCTTGCAATTTCATAATAGGAGTGTGCAAATATTCAAAATTTCGGATATGAATCAAATAGTCTTTGCTATTCAATTCGTATTTGATTCGAGAATTCACTATTTGAAGTTGTCGAATAGTACATTTGTTTTGTTCGAACACTGTAAAAGACAACAACACTTCTTGCAGTCTACAAGGAGGAAGACTGATATACATGAAGAATCGTTGAATGGTTATAGTGCAGGACAACTGTGATTGTTGCGCAGATGATCCAGTTTCTGAACAAAGATATGGAGGAGGTCATTTACATGCTATAGTTGAGTATAAGCATGTCGTGCCTTAGGAAGACTTTGCATTTGCTCTGTCTAATTAGACAAAGCAATTTATTGTTTGGTCAATCTCTCCATATGCTTCGATTCCTTCAAAATGATATGCAAGGCTGCAGTATTGCCCTTAACTCCTTCACTGAGCTGTATACTCTACTATACTCTACTACATGTGTCTGGGACATGCTGTTCATTTTCTTTCATTTGTGTCATGGTCATTGTGCACAAGATATGATTGTGCTTTCCTTTGCTTCTCATTTACAAGCTTCCTAGTTGACTTGACATCTAGTTGTTAATGGCACTATACGCATCCAAAAAGGCCAGCAAGTCTGTTTTTCCTTAACAGACTCTACCGCATTTTTCATTTCGTTATTTTAGAAATTGGGAATATTCAATATTTGATTCGATATTCAGAGGTAATTTTTCCTGAATATTGCAATCGATTCAATCAGAAAATTTCATTATCCAAGCATGCCTATTCAATATTAAAGCTGCAACAATAAAATGCTTAGGTTTCAGTGCATGAGAATAATGTCATTTATAATTGCTGAATGTTGTGGCTTACGTACTGCGTGCATAACTTTGCCGCTTATATTATAAGCAAGAAAGGCGCAAGAAGATTGCTTGGAGGCAGGGGAAAGCTGAAAAGTGAAGCTTGCTTGACATCATGTCAAGCATTGAGGGCCCCTAGATGATAGTGATGGCTGGCAGCCAGCTCAGGTATAAAATTGGATTTGTCTTATTTTTTTTTCCTCAGTGGCTCTGACGAAGTGACATAGGAGCGCTGCGCCAAGAAGGCTGCAGCAGAGAGAGCTCACAGTGCTTTGCACAAAGGGAGTGACAGACTGTGAGGAGTTGAAAGATACTTCTTAATTTTGAGAGCTGATGCTATCTTGGCATACATATGCTATTATCTGAAAGTTGCACATATCTACTAGGAGTTCCTTGAGATTTTCAGTTTTTTTTATACATGCTGTGATTTGTGTGCAAAAAGGCATGGAATGTTTTCGTTCATCTTATGAATGAAACCACTTTTTATTGATTCACTATTTTTGTATTTTACTAAGCATACAAGCCGTAGAATCCTTAAGTTTTGCAGTGACGTGCATAAATGTTGATATAACTAATATTGCATTGCACAGCACTTCCTTCGTTTCAAGCAGCTATGCACAGACATGCGTGCAATGACAGAATGAATGTTTGCATTTACCGTCGGTGCTCAGCGTTGCCCATGTATTAATTAAGTTTACTGATACCTTTAGCTACTTCTGCTGCAAGATTTATGGCAACGCTTGTGTAGTCTTGTTAAGCTTGACGGAGCTGTAACGACATCACCTGGTCTGCCTGAAAAAGACACATTGAGGTGCAAACTTGTGCACAGTGGCACAAAATGTTTTCACTTCACATCACGCGCAAAAGCGCCACCTGTGCTTTCATGGCATTTCATGCAGCCGTACTTCTGCCGCGGGTTTTACCTCAACGCTTGGGCGGTGCGGTGAAGTTCGACAAGTTTGTTATTATGTCGCACGATATGACCGAATTTCACGCTTTGAGACGGCATCTTGAGCGGAGGGCCAGCAAATGGTTACATTCACCTTAAGCACAAGCGCACTGTGGAGTCACTCGTTCGATTCCACGATGTGTTTGCGTCTGCCGAGGGCTTTACCTCAACGCTTGGGCGGTGCGGTGAAGTTCGACAAGTTTGTTATTATGTCGCACGATATGACCGAATTTCACGCTTTGAGACGGCATCTTGAGCGGAGGGCCAGCAAATGGTTACATTCACCTTAAGCACAAGCGCACTGTGGAGTCACTCGTTCGATTCCACGATGTGTTTGCGTCTGCCGAGGGCTTTACCTCAACGCTTGGGCGCTGCGGTGAAGTTCGACAAGTTTGTTATTATGTCGCACGATATGACCGAATTTCACGATTTGAGACGGCATCTTGAGCGGAGGGCCAGCAAATGGTTACATTCACCTTAAGCACAAGCGCACTGTGGAGTCACTCGTTCGATTCCACGATGTGTTTGCGTCTGCCGAGGGCTTTACCTCAACGCTTGGGCGGTGCGGTGAAGTTCGACAAGTTTGTTATTATGTCGCACGATATGACCGAATTTCACGCTTTGAGACGGCATCTTGAGCGGAGGGCCAGCAAATGGTTACATTCACCTTAAGCACAAGCGCACTGTGGAGTCACTCGTTCGATTCCACGATGTGTTTGCGTCTGCCGAGGGCTTTACCTCAACGCTTGGGCGCTGCGGTGAAGTTCGACAAGTTTGTTATTATGTCGCACGATATGACCGAATTTCACGATTTGAGACGGCATCTTGAGCGGAGGGCCAGCAAATGGTTACATTCACCTTAAGCACAAGCGCACTGCGGAGTCACTCGTTCGATTCCACGATCTGTTTGCGTCTGCCGAGGGCTTTACCTCAACGCTTGTGTAGGGCTGTGAAGCTTCATAAATTCTAATAACAGCGCATGGTCTGATAGAATTTCATGCACTAAAGCGTTTAATTATGTGTGGAGAGGCAATGAAACTTCATACTGCGCTCGCAGCTTCACAGGCATAGGATATTTTTTATATCAATGATAATGCTGTGCAGGTTTCTTTTGATGAATGAATAAGTGCTCTTTAGAGAATGAATGGTAATCATGCTGTGAAGCGTGCAGCAGCAGTCATCAGCCATAGCCGGCGCTTTTTCGAATGTTTTATTATGCTTCTGTAAATTGAGCCTGTACCTTTGAGTTTATGCTTCACATAAGACTTGAGTGTGATTCTCTCACAGGAAAAGCGTTTAGCAGGCTTGTGCGTTGAGAAGCCGTAAACAATGACTGACCTAGAGGGAACGTAACGTATTGTACGCATTGGCGCTGTGCATCGTACGTAGCTGACCGAGCATTGGATATGCAAAGCGGGTAGCGATGTCGCAGAACTTTCACTTGTTACCGCTTCTAGCAGAACCGGCGCGTAATAATAAACAAATGAAATGCTGAAACTAGCGGTAACGCCCACATTGTTCAGGTACGAAAGAGATCCGGGCAAGCATTGCAAGTCAATCCAATCCTCTTATGTCCTAGCGAATCGTAGTGTTCGTGAGTTCGCGTCTCTTATGCGCGTTGTTTAAATTTGAAGCGTGGGAGTCGCTTCTTAATGCTTTTCCACAATGATGAGTCTGACGGTGAGTTTTACGATGCGGTTACAAGTTCTACAATATTTTTATCTAAACAAGTGCGTCTGCTTTCGGCTTGCTATAACTGTTCCTCGTCTGGATGGACAAGTAGCGCGTTTTGCAAACAGCATTTCTAGTGCGGGATTAGGTACTGCGCCCGAGAAAATTTGCGCTTATTATGTAGTAGCGAATAGTTATTGCTGCTCCTAAACAATGAGTCCACAGCGCCGCCACTGCAAACTAACATCGAATTTACGCGCTTTGGGTGTTCGCACTGAAATGTGTGCCGATGTGTGGTGCAAGGGAAGTCCCTGTACTCAGTTTAGTAGGAAACTCCATGCTCTTGCTGATGGCTGAGTTCTTTCATAGCATGGGGCATACCGCCCCAGATGGTGCAACGTGTTCAGTTCTAGTATCCGTAACTGGAGAACACCGAGGCAGCTTGCCCTAGACGCGGGTGCACTCGGCCGCTGTTTTAGAGCGCAGCTCTTTGGCGTCCGTTCCTGGGTTTCGCGTCGGCGTTTTTGCTCCATCGCCATGCAACCGAGTAATCCTTCGTTGAACCGTTTTCTTCTGTATCAAGCCACTTCCTCCTGCCCACAGTGGCACCATTTCATACAGCATGATGCTGCAACTCATTTCTCTGTCCTGCTTGCACTCAGCACCCTGTCATGTCTTTCCCAGTGAAAGCTGCATTAATTGATGCACTAGGCATGCTTGAACTCGGTTTTAGCTCTACTGAAACTTTGCTCAAGCAAAGTGGTATCGTGACTGTTCTACTACCATTCTTCCACTTCGCACCCTGCCATCCATTCTGAAAGTGTGACACCTGATTTAGTGTGAACACATTTTGATGGAGTTTTTAATATATTGATGAATTAACAAGACCTTGCTCCACTAAGCTTGAGCAGGCTAAGCTGGGTGTGCCAGTCGAGTGAGCATGATTTCTTCTCTGCTCATAATGCCGACATACATGATTGGCAGACAGGTGAAAGGTTGGACTTAAAAAACAGTGGTGTCACTTCTAGGTGCTTGACACATTAAGAGATAGCATTACATATTATGTGCATGACACATTAATGCATGATATAAACAGCTGCAAGGACCCACTAATGGGATTTTACTGGGACAATGTTAGTTTATTACTTTGAATGTGATATCACTGTAGGTGAACTTCAACCGCTTTGAAGGATCTAGCAGAAAATGGAGTCTGATCCCAAAGGCAGTGCAGTCTAACACATCATCTCAAAGTACCAGCTGTCAAGAGGGAAGAATGCGAGAAACTGGCACGTTTTGCACGCACCAGATGTTTCAAAGAGTGACTTTGGCACAAGAGAAGTGTATGTGCAATGATGTGTTAACGGTTAGAACACAGGAAGTAAAATATGGATAGAATTGAACATGCTCTCAGGAATGGAGGAAGCCTAAAAGCAGTGAAGAAGAAACTAGGAATTGGTAAGAATCAGATGTATGCGTTAAGAGACAAAGCCGGCAATATCATTACTAATATGGATGAGATAGTTCAAGTGGCTGAGGAGTTCTATAGAGATTTATACAGTACCAGTGGCACCTACGACGATAATGGAAGAGAAAATAGTCTAGAGGAATTCGAAATCCCACAGGTAATGCTGGAAGAAGTCAAGAAAGCCTTAGGAGCTATGCAAAGGGGGAAGGCAGCTGGGGAGGATCAGGTAACAGCAGATTAGTTGAAGGATGTTGGGAACACTGTCCTAGAAAGATTGGCTGCCCTATATCCACAATGCCTCATGACCTCGAACGTACCGGAATCTTGGAAGAACACTAACATAATCCTAATCCATAAGAAAGGGGACGCCAAAGACTTGAAAAATTATAGACTGATCAGCTTACTGTCCGTTGCCTACAAAGTATTTACTAAGGTAATCGCAAACAGAATCAGGAACACCTTAGACTTCTGTCAACCAAAGGACCAGGCAGGATTCCGTAAAGGGTACTCAACAATAGACCATATTCACACTATCAATCAGGTGATAGAGAAATGTGCGGAATATAACCAACCCTTATATATAGCTTTCATTGATTACGAGAAAGCGTTTGATTCTGTCGAAACCTCAGCAGTCATGGAGGCATTACGGAATCAGGGTGTAGACGAGCTGTATGTGAAAATACTGAAAGATATCTATAGCGGCTCCACAGCCACCGTAGTCCTCCATAAAGAAAGCAACAAAATCCCACTAAAGAAAGGCGTCAGGCAGGGAGATACGATCTCTCCAATGCTATTCACAGCGTGTTTACAGGAGGTATTCAGAGATCTGGATTGGGAAGAATTGGGGATAAAAGTTAATGGGGAATACCTTAGTAACTTGCGATTCGCTGATGATATTGCCTTGATTAGTAACTCAGGGGACCAATTGCAATGCATGCTCACTGACCTGGAGAGGCAAAGCATAAGAGTGGGTCTAAAAATTAATCTGCAGGAAACTAAAGTAATGTTTAACAGTCTCGGAAGAGAACAGCAATTTACAATAGGCAGTGAGGCACTGGAAGTCGTAAGGGAATACAGCTACTTAGGGCAGGTAGTGACGGCGGATCCGGATCATGAGACAGAAATAATCAGAATAAGAATGGGCTGGGGTGCGTTTGGCAGGCATTCTCAGATCATCAACAGCAGGTTGCCATTATCCCTCAAAAGAAAAGTATATAATAGCTGTCTTACCAGTACTCACCTACGGGGCAGAAACCTGCAGGCTTACAAAAAGGGTGCTACTCAAATTGAGAACGACGCAACGAGCTATGGAAAGAAGAATGATGGGTGTAACATTAAGGGATAAGAAAAGAGCAGATTGGGTGAGGGAACAAACGCGAGTTAATGACATCTTAGTTGAAATCAAGAAAAAGAAATGGGCATGGGCAGGACACGTTATGAGGAGGGAAGATAACCGATGGTCACTAAGGGCTACGGACTGGATTCCAAGGGAAGGGAAGCGTATAAGGGGGCGGCAGAAAGTAAGGTGGGCGGATGAGGTTCAGAAGTTTGCAGGGACGACACGGCCACAATTAGTACATGACCAGGGTTGTTGGAGAAGTATGGGAGAGGCCTTTGTCCTGCAGTGGGCGTAACCAGGCTGATGATGATGATGGTGGCTAGAACATTGGGCCGTTTGCTAGGATTCAATCCCACCAACAGTCACACACTTCTTTATAGCCTTATGGATGTATTTCACCCACTTTGGAGGTGGGTTGAGTGTGTACGATTGTGTCACAGTGTGCATGAAATCACAAGTTTGTGGGGAGGTACAAGTTATAGGAAGGTCACTTTGATAAATGAGTATGTGCAAGATTACACATGCATAGAAATGTCACAATCATCACAACCTATTGCATACTTAGACAGTTAGCAGTGCTATGTTTTAGTCTAGCTTTTTTTAATTTGCTTAAGCTCAATGGCTGGAGAAACATTAGCACATGCAAAGAATCCTCGAAACAGAATTCTGTGACACTCTGCACATGACCTATGGGGTTAGGCACGGGGGAAAGGGGGTGGGTCAAGTGCATAGTTTCACCGCAGCATGGTAGGATGTTTAGTGGGGCAGTCAACGAATAAATTTCTGCGCTACGTGTATGTTAAGTGTGCTCTACCAACTCTGAAATGCCAAGGAAAGAAGTGTGTAGTAACGTTCACATGATTATTTACATTTCTTTCTTGGTGCAGAGAAAAGGCACTTCAAGCCATACGGGTTCACTTTAGGGTGGAAGCCTTAGAGTACCTAGAACACCTACACGTGACCTGAAGTATCCAAACAACAGGGTGATATGAATTTCAATGTGGCAAAGCATGCTGTGTAAGTCTTAGTTTTTATTGGTTAGCTTAGCCTGCAGCGAAATAATAAAAAGCCATAAATTTCTAGTCGCTTAATCACGAAATGCTTGAGTTGTGCATGTTTACGTGTTTTCTCCACACCACATTTTTTTTGTAGCTTTTCCTCTAGATGTTTAATACAAATGAGCTTTCACTTTGCTACTTATATAATTGAAAATTGTTGCATGCTCAACAGTGTTATAGTGTAGTGGAAGTCAGTATGTGAACAAAGAATGGGAAGGTTTATTTAGGTGAGTGCTCTACACCAAGTTATACCAATTGTGAACTTGAAATTATTTTTATCCCTCAGATATGTCACCTTTTCATACCCATTTCATGTAGTGAAGCAGGTTACCTTTACATAGCTCTTTTAATCAGCGCAGATTTCTCTGCTACATTAAAGTAACATTTAGATGGGCTACACTGTTGTACACCATAAAAATGTGCTGTATTCTTTCAGTCAAACAAACTAAGAATAACTTTGAATTAATATTGAGGCTGTTTTCAGGTAACATTCAAAATGCCCTTTTCTAGACGTTCACTGAACATCCATGTAATATCCACTTGTCTTGCAGCGAAATGTCTATGGGATACTCAGAAAATGTCCTAGAAAAAAAAATGTACGCATAGTGCACGCAAAAATGTAATTTGGATGACTGAATTGTGTTACTATTTAGGGTATGCTCAGATTAGGTACAGGGGCCCAATACTTGATCACCCATGCAACAGTGAAAGACAATCGAACAGTAAATGTGTGTTGTGCTTTTCGAGTTTATTGCAAAACAGTGTAATCTGGACTTGAGTGTTGGGTTGTCATAGAGTGTTGCCCTTTAGCATGAATTTTTTAAACGCTGTCTCTGTTCATTTGTGTTCATAACCAATAAAAATTGTAGCCAAAGCTATACCTTGCCTCAATTTTGACAGTGACAAGCACTTGATCAAGGAGCAGTATTTCAAAAGACTTGCCTAGGAATTAATTGGCACATACTTAACGTAGTTAGTGCAAAAAGAAACTTGTGTGTAGGCTAGTTTGTCCTTCAACATGGAAGCCAAGTTTTGCTGCATAGCTGATCCAAAATACTACTAAATAAATGCGAAGGCACTCAAGATGGTGCACAATCATCTTCTGTGTTTCATATTAACTATGCAGTGCAAGTTGGTTTCATAGCAGGTGAGTGTTATGCATCTGCAAGAAAAAAGTTATAGCTTATATGCTGCACTGGCCTGTTACATACACAATGCCAGCTTTGCAAGAAAATAAATATGTATAATCAATCTTTTATTGGCAGAACCATTACAGCAAAATATACAAGTCTGATTTTCCACCTTAGGCAATAGTGTAATATTTAGATAGAGGTACAGACGCTCCTGATGACTTGATGGTAGTGTGAATGCATGCAGCTGGTACATCAGTGGACCTGTACAAGAGGGAAAAAAACGCAGGTGAAGTACAAAGGATTAAAAAGAATCTGCAACTTGCACTCTCAGATGAACATGTCACTGTGACAACCTGAGTGCTGCTGTTGAGGATTTTCTTAGCCTGTTGGTCCGCGGGCACAAGTGCCTGTCTTGCATGAAGCTGCTTAGCGCAGCTTCCTGACAAGAGTTTTCTCTATCCGCCACCCGGGAACGCGCTCTGTAGCGGTCAGGCTCCGCCGAGAGACTTGCGGCAACGGGAAGGTAATGGGGCAATGTCAGTACAGATTTCGGTTGCTAAAGCAGTACCAGACCGACGGCAAGCAAATTTTGTAACACAGTTGAATATCCAAAATACTTGCTACTACTTAGAAGCAGATTGATCAGGTTTTCAAATTGAATAATACAAAGTGAACCTGCCCACATTAAAGCTTCAACCACAAGAAACACATTCCTGACGGATTGTTGACGCCAGCTGCCATCGTCAAGAACGATGAGATGCTGGGGTTGATGCTCTAGATGCTGAATTGTGCCCACATCAAATCAAATAGCCGGCCAAAAATATGTTGTAAACTTGTTCCTTGTGGTTGGGCCTAAGCAGTCCCGATGCCGCAGGTAACCATAAAGCAGTTGCCTAGCTGCTAATGGATCTAAGTTAATGCATTGATAATGAACAAATAAACCTCTTAACAGCATCGAAGTATACAGGCATATTGCTAACGGGGCTCTGGAACAACAAAAGTTTCACATCACCGGTTTGTGTCAGTGTTTACTGGTAGCTTGTAGATACACTGAAACCCAATAATAACAAACTGGCCTATGCACTAAAAATAGGTTCATTATATCAGGTAATTCTTTAAATCCAAATGCGCCTATAACGAAAGGAAACAGACTTTTGTATTGTGTTTGTCCTATATGAATTTGTTGTCCTCAGTGGAAAAATTAAGTCAGAGTTACCTGCACTTTTGTAAACAAAACCATGCATAGTAGACAGCAATCTTTAGCCTTAAACAGTTTGCCAGTCACTCAAAATAGAGACTCGATAGGAGCTTGCTTGAAGTACACTGTTGGTATGTTTCCAAGTATTCTAACATTTAGGCACTATTTAAAAAAAAAAGTTCGAAAAAAAGGCTTCTGTTACAAGTGAGTGTTTTGCATGAGTATCAGTCAGGAAGTTTTGTGTGTACAATATACAGGATAATTCACTTTATGCTGGTTTGTTATAGTCAGGTTTGGCTAAAGCCGTACAAAGAGAAAAATGCTACGTACTACAAGTGTGGATTTTTTCCTTGGCCAAACATGAGTTAGAGCACACAATTATTTTTTTATCCATATCATCTGGTAAAAGGCGAAGGCATTCCCTGTGAAAGGTTTTTGAACAGTATGCACAAGAAATGTCCAGTACTTTTCTGCCATACAGCGGTTGCCTGCATACACAATGCAACTCATAAATACAATCTTTTGGCCGCACACGAGTAGTGGGGGAGCTTGTGAGTGGAAAATCTTCCATGTTGCCTTTTTGTATGCATTTCAGCAAATGTCTGCGCAGCATACTCTGATTAAGGTTTAAATTTTCTGGTCTCCTATCTGATGCTAAATAATACATATTTGCAATTGCAAACAAGCCACAGTCAAGCGTGTTGCACTGGTTTTGTGCCCCTTTAGTGCAAATGGTCAGCGTTGGTGACTGCAATTTTAGCATGTGACAGATTTGCCTGACGGCATCAGAAGGAGTACCTTGGTCAATTGAGTCATATACAAAGACTGTGTTTTTATCAGCCTCAACATTGGTTACCGTAAGCCAGTGATCGGGATTTCGGACATGCAAGATTTGAATAAAAAGGCTTTCTACTTTAGTAAATAGTAAACGATGGCCAAGTAGCACATCTTGAAAGCCATCCCAGTGAGAAAACTTTTGATGAATCAAGTATTGTGCTACGTTAATCACGCTGTCTGATATTGAGGTGCCCTGTACTAAGGCATTTAAATCGGCATCTGAAAGAGAGTAGCGTTTGCAGACATTTAACATGTCTGCTGTCACCATTGCAAGGCTTACCATTTGCTTTTGCGATGGCAAAAACTTACGCTTAACAGCTTTGACTTTCTTTGGCCGTCCTCTTCTTGCTTTTACCAAAGGTACAACAAGTTTTGTACTATTCGAATGCCTGCAACTGCTTGTAGCAGTCGATTGGGGTAATGGAGCTGGTGTACCTTGTAAGCTAACTGTAATTTGATTACTAGGAAAGGTGGTTAAGTTTCTGAAGAATGCCTCGCATGATGCAAGTTTTTCCATTAGCTCCTTCTCACCACAATTAGATAATACATTAGCCACAGTCTTGGACATTTCACAAAGCCTCTTGTAGGTGTAAGAATACTTTTCTTGAGCAGTGTCGAGCTTCACAGATGGCAGCAGCTGAATGCTGCTTGTCACCACTGGTGTGGCACTTGAGACCATGCAGCTGTCACTCAGGAAATGATCCTTACACCACCTGTCCGGTATGCATGCTTTGTCAAAAAGGTCTTGCTGGGCAAAATGGCGAGCTGCTATAATGTGTGCACAAGGCAAACTGTACTGATTATAAAAAGCACACATGCAACGCGTCAGGCATAATGAAACACTGTGCTCAGAACTTGCTGAAGCCACTACATAAGAATTAGCAGTGGAAGTAACCAAATAACCTACTTCTTTAAACTGTTTATACTGCTCAAGTACTTTACTTGTGGCCTCAGAAGTGCAATTACGGGCCAAGTCTAGTTGAAATTGCTCACTGACATCATTTACATTTAAGTTCAGCTTCATTTCCTTAAACTTGGAAAATTTTAGAGATAAGAAATCCTTCTCAATATAACTTACTAATGCTTCTATGGCTTGAACCAAATGCATGCTTGAAGTGAGATAACTTTTAATCTTTTGATTGTGACACTCAATGCGATTATTCGTGTTATTACCAAATGTAGGAAGTTTCTGCCGATATGCATGTACCCACATTTCTTTACAGGAGTGCCAGTTCTGCATGTAATAAGAAATAAAATCTTTAGGCGCCATAGCTTCGAGCTCAGCAAGCCTGTCTAAGTAGTCCTGCACAGTGAAGGAATAAACAATTTTTTTTAACAGAGGGAGTAACTGATCACGCTGCAGTCTAGCTTTCTCATTGACTTTTTGCTGAAAGCATTGCAGCACATGCCATGTACACAACAAAATTTCAGAATTAGGAAGAATCTTAGTCAAAATGCGTAGCTCGTTCATGTCTTTATCTATCATGACTACTCTGCAAGCAGATACAATGAACAGGTTAAACTCTGCAAACTTGGCAAACATAGCCTGCACAATTTCAGTCGTTTCATTCCGCAAAAAGGCATAACACACAGGTCTCCCGCGGCCTCCACCATCTTCAACCAATATAGAGTACAAGATATAGCCTTCAATGTTTACTTTATATGTTCCATCAATAAATAAAATCTCTGGGTACTTTTCCAAAATCTCACGCATGTGCGTTGTCTGAAGTAGCACAAATTGCAGGTTATTACTTTGATTCTTTTCATAGTGAATGACCCAGTTTGGATTATTTGCTAACAAGGTGTCTATTTTTTCCAAGACCATTTCTCCGTGAGCCTGCTCATTGCAAATAGGAATAGAAAACCTTTGCTTGTAATTGTTAACATCTTTTGTAGTTAATTTCTTGCCCGTTTTCTGTTCGACCAAATTTTTAAAATACTTTGGGCCAATATTACATTTGGCAAAATCAAAGAATTCTACCTTCTCTGCATCGTTTAGAAGCCTGCTTTGAGGATACAAGTCATAATACTTCGTGGCGTGATTATGCTTAGCTTGCAGCTTGGTTATTTTGTAGTGAAGAGTAGGTGATTTGCACAGGCTTACTGAAACTGCCATTTCACAACCAGTACCATTGTATGCTTGCTTGGGTCGCTTTCCTGTGCCTCTTGGTTTTATAGCACGACCATGAACACAGCTATATGAAATCCTAATATACTCAAACTCTTTAGATTCTGTTGCAAATGGACTTCTATGAGACCTACTTATTGTGACTATGTGCTTGCCCTCCCTGCACCATTCATCAAAGATTTGCCTAAAAGAAATAAAATTATCAAATGTTGCATTTAAATAAACTTTGCTGCCTCCACCATGCAATAAAGTGACAGTGTTAGGAACTCTGGTTGTGTTAGCACCAGCTCCTTCACAAACAGCCTGGGCATCAGAGCTGGCAGGCCTGCAGCTGGATGTCAAAGCAGCCTCACAACACCTACCTCGCGTGGGAGCAATTCACGCAGCTTTGTCAAGGTCACCAGCCTCTGTGCCAGGATTGCTCGTCATCTGCCCTCCATCTTGCATTGTTTCTGACCTACAGCATTTGCAGACAATGACCTCATTTGGAACACCATTTATGACAGGTCTGCACTCAGCCATAGCAACTACCAAGCAGTCTTTATTCTGCCTGCTAGCCACATGCTGCACCTTGCCAAAACTATCACAAATGGCGTCATGAGGGGCACTGGCTTGTCCTTCAAGCTTGCTACCAGAGACAGCAGAAGGAGCAGACTCAGACTTTATACTGTCAATGCATGTCTGTTTCTGGCTTACAACTGCTTTCAAAGGTGAAGCGAACTTCAAGAACTTGGCAGCTGTCACAGCAAGAACTTTGCCTTTCCTGTCTGCAGCCAGGTCACAGCTCCATTCTTGCTTGTGCAGTGCTGCAGCCTTCCGCCTCCTCCTCGATACTACCACTTTCCACTCCCCGTCGCCACAGTGGGGGACAGCCTCTGGCACAGCTGCTTCTTGAGCACTGGCCTCTCCTTCCCCCACAGGTGAGCACACAACAGGAGCACTCTCATGCTTTTGTGTGGCTCTCCTAGTTTTCCAGACACAAGTGGTGCTTGCACCTCGACCAGGGATCATTGGCTCAGCAGACCTCCCCTCGGCTTTTCCCCTACTTGGTACACTTGTGCCATGGAAAGTGGGGGAAGGCAGGCTGTCCCAGGTGAACCAAGCCTTGCTTCCCTTGCAACGGACACGGACACCGCCAACAAGTGAAAATCCAGCACCTTGAAGGGTTCTGGTAGGCTGGTTGGTGCCGTGCCTCTGCAAGGGAGCAGTGCTGGCTTTCCAGACAGGAGCTGGTGCTGTGGAAGGTCCACTTGCTGCATGCGAAGAAATGAAAGTATGCAAACCAAGCGGGGGAAAGTCAGCCTCGGAGATGGCAGGGATGCTGTCCTGCCGAGTCCAACTGGTCCATGAAGAAGGTGCCTGGGTCTCCTTGTAGGACTGCTGGATGCGGCTTCTCTCCAGATGGATGGACAGGGTGCAGGCCCCCTGGTACAGGAAGTCTGCCAGCACCTTGTTACCAAAGGGGCTCGGGTGGACACCATCTCTGCTCAGGCAACTGGGCCAGTTGTCCACGAGACCACCCAGGAATGTGTAGCCACACTCGTGGCAGTACTGCATCAGGGCACTGTTAATCTTTTCGTAGTTACCATTCAGGTCATGCAACCATGAAGACAGCTTCCCATGAGCTGTACTGATTCTGCCCCCGAGGAAGAATGGCAGAAAAAGCTACATGCACCATGGGATTTCTCTCAATGATCCCCTGAGCGAGCTGGCGATACTTGTCCATGCACACGCTGACACTGTCAACAGTGTTGTTAGTGCCAACGTGCACAATGACAACATCAAAACCAGCTAGCTTGTCAGCAATCATTGACAGCAAATGCTCAATCCTTACTCCTCTATGCGCGGCAACACTGACTGACAAACTACGACGCGATGGGAAATACTGGTCCGCGTATTTCACCATCGAGTCACCGGCAACCAAAACACGTGTCATGTTGCAAGCAGTGCAATCTAAAATGACACCTAGAAGAAAAAAAAGACTGCGAGAAAATAAATCTGAGCTTTTTCACAAACGAAAGGAGGCTACCTTCTAGTCGGCACTATATATACGTTGAATCCGGGAAATCCGCGCTAGGGTTGAACAAAGCAAGCGGTCGCGAACAAGGACAGCAAGATCGGCAAATACGCGACTAACACAATCAAATCTGAGCTTTTTCACAAACGAAAGGAGGCTACCTTCTAGTTAGCACTATATATACGTTGAATCCGGGAAATCCGCGCTAGGGTTGAACAAAGCAAGCGGTCGCGAACAAGGACAGCAAGATCGGCAAATACGCGACTAACACAATCAAAATACCATCAAAATACTTATTAGAATAGATATAAATAACGCTAGCAAATATAAAATAACCCTGCAAAGCAGCTTTCGCGCATATAAAAGGATGATGTCAGAGGCTTGCGTGATTGCAGCAGAACCAGGCCTTAGGTCCAGCACCAGCGGCAGCAGAAAAGCACGACCCGCAAGCGCGGCTGACGGGATGCGTACTGAATGTCACGTGCGAACAAATAATCAAACCGCGCGCCCTCGAAAAAACGGAAATACGCGTGCATGTGACGTTGACATTTAGTGACGTCACTTCCGTGCGTTGCAGGAGTCGATACTGTGTGGGGTCGTCTGGGGAGCACCGCGTTGCAGCAGTCTTTGCCTATTTTGTTCGATACGCGTTCTGTTCAGTTGCTGCAACGTCACAAAGTTGCAGTATGCAAAATTTGTGACAGCGGGGCGGACAGAGCAGCCAATCAGGAAGCGGTGACCTCCCCGTAAGTTTACCTCCGTCATTTGTCGTCTGCTTGCAAACAGTATACTACAAAGCCAAATGTTTCTCGTCTTCCAATTGAATGAAATCTTTATCTAAAAAATGTATTTTTTCTTATCAAGCCCAAACACGTTTTCAAATAGTAGTACGTGTCACTATACACCACGGCTTCTGTGCACTCCACAAAATGATTCTGGTGATTCTGGTGCCCATGGCGAGCCAGGTGGCGAGAAGCCAAAAATGAAAGCAAAGCGACGGACCGAGGCCCTGCCATACGTGCACAACTTATCTCACCGCTTGAAAAAGATTGGGCGCAAAGCTGTGGTTAATGTAGTGCTTACTGCCCCCAAAAAACTAAAAAGCCTCTGCCGACGTGTCAATGGTGAAGAGCCGATAAACCAGGAAGGGTGCACGATTAATCACTAGCATCGCTTTGTGGAGTGCACAGAAGCCGTGGTGTATTTAATACCTCTGAAATGTGGAAAAAAGTATATAGGGCAAACTTCTAGATGCACAAATGAAAGACTGAAGGAACACAAACTTAGCGTCGAGCAGGCAAGCAGGAATCTAGGCATACATATCAGGGATTGCCCCTCAAAAGATTGCGCCGCAGAATTCAGACGCTGTAATGTGCTGAAAAAACACAATGACCAGCTGGTCCGGGAGATAATTGTAGAAGGGCAGCGGATTGGGCGAGTTGGTGTTGCATGGTAACAATAATTGTGGCAGCCGAGATCACCAGACTTCGTGACCAATGCGTTCGCACGCCGTCCTTGTTACTGACAAAAAAAGAACTTGAGTTTTTGCACGTGCAACCACTATCTTGAGTGCAAAAAAGAAAAAAGTGCATGTTTCACATGATGTGCGATCACGTGACTGCGACACGTGTGGGCAATGGTGCAGTGGTGGGCAATGGTGCTGGTGATAAGACTTTTGTTCATAGCTTTTGTACCATCGACTATCACCGACCGGAAGTTATAAGAAGCCGTGTTTCTTTCGGAATAAACGTTGTTGAAAGTCGGCGCTTGTGGTGTCGTCTTGTCTCGTCTCTTGTCTACATTTTGCGCTGTTACTAGCAGGACGCACTTACCGCCTTAGTCGACACAGGGGCCGATTACTCCGTAATGAGTAGACACATCGCCGCCCAGTTGAAGAAAGTTAAAACTGGGTGGGAAGGCCCTCAAATTCGAACCGCTGGAGGACACCTCATTACGCCGACTGGAATCTGCACGGCAAGAATTACCGTTCATGACCGGACTTACCCTGCCACCTTCGTTATCCTCCAACAGTGTTCACGAGACATCATTCTTGGCATGGACTTCCTGAACCAACACGGCACAATCATAGACCTGAAGTCAAAATCAATAACGCTGTCGGAAGATCAAGCGATACCGCTGGAGAGCCTTCCTAGTCACCGCGCCTTGACTCGAAGATCAAGTGAGCATCCCACCTGGCTCCAACATTGTTATTTCGGTCGGCACCGAAACACCTGCTGACGTAAGAGGCGTCATCGAAGGCGACCAACGTCTACTGCTCGATCGCGAAATTTGCGTCGCAAGAGGAATCACTCGACTGCACGGAGGAAACACGAAAATGTTGCTGACAAACTTCAACCAGGAGTTCAAGCACATCAACAAGAACACGACAATCGCGAACATCGAGGAAATTGTGGAAACCACAATGCCTTTGTACTTTCGGATTCTGCCGCATCTACCCCGATGAGCATAGTCCCCGAACCAGACTTCGACCTAAATCGAAGTCTTCATATGAGTAAGCAGCAACAGATCAGAAGTCTTCAGCGACGATACAAAGACTGCATTTCGACGTCATCGAGATTTCGACAAAGACCAGTTGCAAAGCATCGCATAGTAACCGAAGAGCGCGCTCGACCACTCTGCCAGAGCCCTTACCGAGTTTCGACGCGAGAAGGTGAGTCTATTGGGCATCAAGTCGAAGAAATGTTGCGCGACGACATCATCCAGCTGTCGAAAAGCCCGTGCGCATCTACAGTAGTCCTGGTGAAGAAAAAGGACGGAACCCTACGCTTCTGCATCGATTATCACCGACTAAACAAGATCACGAAGAAGGACGTCTACCCCCTTCCACCGATAGAGGACTCATTGGATCGGCTCTGCAACGCTAAATACTTTTGTCAGTGGACCTCAAGTCTGGCTACTGGCAAATAGAAGTCGACGAGAGAGATCGCGAAAAGACCGCTTTCATCACGCCAGACGGCCTCTACGAGTTCAAGGTCATGCCATTCGGACTGTGCTCGGCGCCTGCAACGTTTCAGCGCGTCATGGACACCGTGTTAGCAGGTTTGAAGTGGCAGACGTGTCTTGTTTATTTGGATGACGTCGTTGTCTTCAACGGAAATTTCGACGATCACCTTAGGCGGCTTGCGACTGTATTAGAGGCCATCAAGTCATCAGGGCTCACTCTGAAGCCGGAAACGTGCCGCGTCGCTTACGATGAGCTTTTGTTCCTAGGCCACGTCAACAGCAAATCCGGAGTACGTTCCGACGCGCAGAAGACAGCTGCCGTCGCAAAATTCCCGCAGCCAGTCGACAAGAAGCCAGTGCGCAAATTCCTTGGCATGTGTGCCTACTATATATAGGCGCTTTGTCAAGGGCTTTTCACGCATCGCGGAGCCGCTAACACATCTAACCAAATGTGATGTGTAGTTCAAGTGGGAAACGCCACAGGCCGACGCATTTCAAGAAGTCAAACGACGCATGTAGTCGCCGCCGGTACTTGCACACTTCGACGAGGACGCCGATAACGAAATCCACACTGACGCCAGTAGCTTAGGCCTCGGTGCCGTCCTAGTCCAGAGGAAAGACGTACTTGAACGGGTAGTATCTTATGCTAGCCGGTCCGCTGTCAAAAGCGGAAGGCAATTATTCTACGACTGAAAAGGAATGCCTCGCCATTATTTGGGCTACAGCGAAATTCCGCCCTTACCTCTACGGCAGGCCATTCAATGTCGTCAGCGACCATCACGCTTGGTGTTGGCTAGCTAACTTAAAGGACCCTTCAGGACGGCTAGCGCGGCGGAGCCTCAGACTGCAACAATATGACGTCACCGTAATACACAAGTCCGGAAGAAAACACTCTGACGCCGACTGCTTATCACGCGCCCCCATCGATCCCCCGCTGCAAGACGACGAAGACGACGACGCCTTCCTTGGAATAATAAGCGCGGAAGACTTCACTAAACAGCAACGAGCAGACCCGGAACTAAAAGGCCTCGTCGAGTATTTATAAGGGAATTATATTTATAGCGCGGGTTGTCTTCGTTCATGCTACAAAACAACCTGCTCGTAAAGAAGAACTTCTCAATAGTCCGCACCAGCTACCTTCTCGTAGTACCGTCAGCGCTGCGTCCTGAAATACTGCACGGCCTACGCGGCGATTCAACCGCTGGCCACCTCGGATTCTCCCGGACGCTGACGAGGATACATGAAAGGTAATGCTGGCCGCGTTTGACCGCCGACGTCGCCCGTTACGTCAAGACATGCCGAGACTGTCAGCGGCGCAAGACACCACCAACAAGGCCAGCGGGATTACTACGGCCGATCAAGCCTCCTTACCGACCTTTTCAGCAGATCGGGATGGACTTGTTGGGACCGTTTCCGACATCAACTTCCGGAAATAAGTGCATCGTCGTGGCGACGGACTATCTCACCCGCTTCGCTGAAACTAAAGCTCTACCGAAAGGCAGCGCATCCGAAGTGGCGAAATTTTTCGTCGAGAACATCCTGCTGCGACATGGTGCTCCAGAAGTCCTCATCACCGACAGAGGAACGGCTTTTACAGCAGAGCTCACGCAAGCCATTTTGCAGTAGAGCTAGACAAGTCACAGGAGGACAACTGCCTACCATCCGCAGACGAATGGTCTCACGGGGCGCCTGAACAAGACCCTCGCCGACATGGTAGCAATGTACGTCGATGTCGAGCAGAAGACGTGGGATGCGGTCCTGCCGTACGTAACATTCGCTTACAACACGGCAGTGCAAGAAACAACACAGATCACGCCATTTAAGCTGGTTTACGGCAGGAACCCGACGACGACACTGGACGCCATGCTGCAGCACATAACTGACGAGGAAAATCTTGGCGTCACTACCTATCTCCAGCGCGCCGAAGAAGCCCGACAGCTCGCCCGCCCGCGGATCAAGAACCAGCAGAGGACCGACAGCCGACACTACAACCTCCGACGACGCTTCATCGAGTACCAGCCCGGCGACCGTGTTTGGGTATGGACCCCGATACGCCGACGAGGACTCAGTGAGAAACTACTGCGACGCTATTTCGGGCCCTACAAGGTGATCCGACGTATTGGCGCATTGGACTATGAGGTCGTGCCAGACGGCATTTCGCATTCACAGCGGCGCCGCACACTATCTGAAGTCGTCCATGTGGTGCGCCTTAAACCCTTTTACGGACGCTGACGAACTTCCTGATTTTGTTGTTTTCTTTGCTACGAGTGCTTTTCTTTATTACTTTTGTTTGTTTGCAGCATCGGGTCGGTGCTTTTTAAGAGGGGGCTAATGACACGTGAACGTCGAGCGCGATTTGAAGGTTATCGCGCGAGCGTCAACCAGCCCAGCACTCCAGGCACCTGGCGGCCGGTTTCGGGACAGGAAAAATCATGATTTCGCACTCTTCTCTCCCTCGATCGCTGCTACATACAACAACCATCACCCCGCGACAAACTCACCGCCCTTTCTCTCTATTCTACGCTTTCTATTTGTTGCGATAAAGCGTGGACTTGGTTACCTCGTATCTTCGCGGGCTTAAGCTAATGTTCTTGGTCACCCATTCTTCCTGGCTCAGCAGCAATGACGTTACATAGGCTAGATACAGCTTCGTAACGTCCAATTTCAGATAATACCGAAGAATACGTCGTGCGCACTGCGATCACTGCCTGTTCGCAGAACCAAAAAAAAGAAAAAGAAAGAAACTGATAGCCCAGCAGGGAGTGACGGCTGCTGAAGGAACAGCAAAAAGAGTGAGGGAAGCAGGCCTGATACCTCCCTCGCCTCGGCAGAGAATTCTGGGCCATGGCGCGGTTCGCGTTCCCGGTCGACGCTCGCGCGATAACTTTCAAATCGCGCTCGACTATACTTATCTTTATCGGGCGATCATGTTTCACCGCCTAACAAATGTTATCGGCAAAAGAGTACGCATTTGGGCTGGTTGGTTCATGATTACGAGCAATAAAAACAGCGCTAAACGACGGGACGAGTCTGTGTCCCTTCACTCGTCCCGTCGTTTAGCGCTGTTTTTATTGCTCGTAAATGTTATCGCACAGCGCGGGATGCGCCTGCATGTATCCGAAGTTTTTGGAAAGTTATCGATGCTTCTATCCGCTGTATGTTGTCGCAGAACGTTATGTTATCTGATTTCATCGCCTGACGCGAAGGGTGTAGAACTTTGTGGAAGGCACGCGGGTCCCAACGATTAGTCTGGAACATTCGACGATTGATGTATAAAAGCCGACGCGCTTGACCCGTTGATCAGATTTTCGACGATCGCCGACTGTGTTCACCGCTATCGTTGTGCTTTAAGTGTAGCCTGCCTTTGTGGGCATAGGTTCGCCCAATAAAACTAGTTTTGTCTTTCACAGTATTGCTACTGTGTTCTTTAACGTCACTACCACGTGACAGGCGTTTACATCAAGTTTTGACCTGTCTCCAGAATGCTGGTCTCCAGCTTAACTTAAAAAAGTGCCGATTTGCAGCTCGAGAACTGACTATATTAGGCCACGTTGTCTCCAAAGAAGGCATTCTTCCTGATCCTGCTAAACTTCGCGCCGTATCCGAATTTCCAAAGCCCACTAACTTGAAAGCACTACGCAGCTTCCTTGGCCTATGCTCTTATTTTCGACGTTTCGTTCGAAATTTGGCTACTGTGATCGCACCACTAAATCAACTTCTCCAAGGCGACAATGAACTTTCTGCTCGGTCGGAAGCCTCTGATGATGCCTTTACGACTCTTCGTCACCTACTCACGTCTCCGCCAATCTTGCGCCATTTTGATCCAAGCGCACCTACAGAACTTCACACCGACGCCAGTAGTGTCGGCCTTGGTGCTGTGCTCGCACAACGCGCGAACACTAATGCCGAATACGTAGTGGCCTACGCCAGTCGTGCCCTTACGAAACCTGAGGCCAATTACTCAGTAACAGAAAAAGAGTGCCTGGCTATCGTATGGGCTCTTCAAAAATTTCGTCCATATCTCTATGGTCGACGCTTTGACGTGGTGACGGATCATCACGCTCTTTGCTGGTTGTCCAACCTAAATGACCTGTTGGGCCACCTCGCTCGGTGGGCCCTCCGAATCCAGGAATATGATATCCGTGTCGTCTATCGCTCTGGACGCAAACACGCTGACGCCGATGCCCTCTCGCACTCCCCAGTTACTTCAGACAGCAGCACTTCTACCGAAAGACATGACATCTCACCACCTGACATCCTGGACATGGCATCGGAGCAACGAAAGGACCCATGGGTCGTCATGATATTCGACTTTTTGTCAAATCCTCCGGCAACTTCGGCACCTCGAGCGTTACGCCGACCGGAGCAGCATTTCACACTCCAGGACGGACTTTTATTCCGCCGCAACTACCACAACGTCGGCCGCAAATGGCTCTTAGTAGTGCCTCGCCACCTACGACAAGAGTTCTGCTCCACTTTTCATTGTGACCCGCAGTGTGGTCACGGCGGAGTGTCCAAAACTTACACACGGCTTCGCCTACAATATTATTGGCGAGGGATGTACATCTTCGTCCACAAATACGTACGCTCCTGCATTGCTTGCCAGCGACGCAAATGTGTCCCGCATCTCTCCACCGCACCTCTCCAACCACTTCCCTGCCCAGCTCAGCCATTTGACCGTGTCGGCATTGATATATACATGTACGGGCCTCTTCCATCTACTGGCGCTGGCAAGCGATGGATTGTTGTCACCGTAGATCATTTGACACGGTATGCTGAAACCGCCGCCTTGCCTGCCGCATCAGCAAAAGACATCGCCTCGTTCATTCTAAACAACTTCGTTCTCCGCCATGGCGCACCTCGTGAACTGTTGAGCGATCAGGGCCGCGTATTCCTCTCGGATATGTCCTGCAGGCACTCCTATCTGAATGCCAAATTATTCACCGCACTACTACTGCTTATCATCCACAGACCAATGGCTTAACAGAACGATTCAACAGAACTCTTGGTGACATGCTATCAATGTATGTTGCATCTGACTACTACAACTGGGACCTTGTACTTCCGTTCGTCACTTACGCATATAACACTGCCTCTCAAGCCACTACAGGATTCTCGCCATTATTTCTGCTTTACGGCCGCCATCCCTCCAGCACCATTGACACAGTTCTCCCGTACCGGCCGGACCCTGCTGAATGCTCACCTGTTTCTGCGCTTGCTCAGCACGCCGAGAAATGCCGACAACTGGCCCCTTCTTTGACGTCTGCTCAACAGTGCCGCCAAAAAGAACGCCATTACCTGAATCCTCCCCCTCACCCCTTCCCGGTAGACTCACTCGTGTGGCTTTGGGTCCCGCCTGTTGCTGCTCCTCGCCTTTCGTCCAAGCTCCTCCAGAAGTACCACGGGCCCTACCACATGGTTGCACAAACATCACCAGTGAACTACGTGTCGAACACGTACTGCCATCTTCCGATCTGCACTCGTGTGGCTTTGGGTCCCGCCTGTTGCTGCTCCTGGCCTTTCGTCCACGCTCCTCCCGAAGTACCATGGGCCCTACCGCGTGGTTGCACAAACATCACCAGTGAACTACGTGTCGAACACGTACTGCCATCTTCCAATCTGCGTCGTCGGGGGCGAGAGACTGTGCACATTGACCGGCTGAAGCAGTATTACGATCCGCCCACCTCTTCCTAGGTTGTCAGGATGGCTACTCTTCAATTCCGGGGGTGATTGTGACGAAGAAGATCGGCAGGCTGAAAAGCCCCATTGCCATCGCGTGGCACGTACCCTGTTCGTTCGCTGGCTGCGCCCTACCTGCTGGTGCTGCGTTTGTCGCTGGTGCTCTACGAGCCGAATAAACCACCCTTTACAGTTCCAAAAAAAGACGTAATTACAACATGACAAATATACAGACGAGGGTACCAAAGTGAAAGAACTCTAGTGGGACCCTCGGTTAATAATAACAACATTGATGGTGATATCAATAGTCAGCAAATTAGCGTTATTATTGTACTGGAGAAGAACGCGCAGCAGGCATTGCTTCGAGAAAGACGATGACAACGTGTGGTTGGAAGCCTTGTGTCTGTGTTGCCGAAGCTCTGTGTCCTCTCGCTACGTGCTCTGCTATCTGAGCGTCCAATCAATCGAACTATAACGCATCTTAACATTTGGTGGACGTGCTGGGCCCTTCCCAAACCTGGAACTCCGCAGCCGGACGCTCCCTACCGTTTCTGCTATGCCTCAGGACGCTGCGCAGCCCGATCCTCCCATGGCATCGCCTGTCGTTTGCTCCGGTGCTCTACGCCAACGAGATCCTCCGGTCTTCAGCGGCAACGACGACCATGACGTGGAGGATTGGCTCTCGTCATACGATCGCGTGAGTGCGCATAACAAGTGGGATGACAAAGCTAAACTGTCTAACGTCATCGTCTACCTTCCTGGAGTCGCGAATCTCTGGTTCCGGAATCATGAATCCAACCTTTCCACCTGGACAGAATTTACCCATTGTTTCAAAGAAGTCTTCGGTCGCCCTGCTGTACGCAAGCTTCGCGCAGAACAACGCATGCGTGGTCGCGTTCAGCAAAAGGGGGAAACTTCACCAGCTACATTGAAGACGCAGTTGACCTTTGCCGGCGCATTAATCCCGCCATGCCCGACTCCGACAAGATCAAGAATGTCACGAAGGGCATAGAGGATGACGCCTTTCAAATGCTCTTGGCGAAAAATCCTCAAACGATCGACGAGGTCATTACACTGTGCCAGAGCTACGATGAGCTCCGCAAACAACGCCTTACCACGCGCCGAGCTGTCGTGCCGGACGACACGGTTTCGGCTTTAACTGACAGTTCTGGTGCTGCTTCCGCCCACTCTTCGTTCCTCGACCAAATCAAGCAATTTGTTCGCGAAGAAGTCGCGCGCCAACTGTCACTGCTGCCTCCTACCCAGTCGTCTGAGTCCTCTTTGTCCCCGGACCTGCGACACGTCATCCATGAACAAATCAGCGACGCACTACGTCTCGCTAACCACCCACCTTCAGCGACAGTCCCGCTCACTTACGCTGCCGTTGTTGCCAGGCCCAGACCTCAGCCTGAAGTTGCGCATTACACGCCCACAAGCGGCTTCTACGCCTCGCCTTCTGCAGCTGCGAACTACGTGCCCAGAAGCGGCTTCTGCGCGCCTCCGCAGCCCCTACGCCCAGCTCCAAGCTGTGCTTCGCTACCTAGACCCCCTGTTAATAATCCGTGGCGTACCCAAGACAATCGGCCGATCTGCTTCGCGTGTGCCTTTGCTGGACACGTGGCACGGTTCTGCCGCCGGCGAGGTTGGTATCCTCCCGATACTGCGAGACTTCAAGGGAATGGTCCTGACTCCCAGTCCCGCTATTCACCACCAGCTCCGCACTTCGCTCCTTGATCTCCTGTTCCCCAAAGCTTCAACACTCGTCGATCTCCATCTCCCCGTCGACGTTCCCTGTTCCCCATCGTCCGCCGCCCTCCGGCTGTGGAGGAAAACTAAAAGGCGCAGTTCCGGAGGCAAGAACTGTGACCTCTTCGAACTGCTCAAGCCCTCGTTTATTCCCAACGAACCTCATTGAAGTTTTTGCCGAAGGTATTGCCGTTCACGCGCTTGTCGACACGGGTGCCGCAGTGTCCGTGATTGCCGACCAGCTTCGCCGTAGGCTCCGAAAACTCGCCATGCCGTTTTCTGCCATTTCGCTGCGCACAGCAAGCGCTGATCCTATTGAGCCCTTAGGAACATGTACCGTCCGTGTCGCCATACAAGACAGTTTATACCACATTGAATTTGTTGTTCTTCCCCGCTGCTCTCACGCCATCATTCTAGGATGGGACTTCCTCTCATCTCATCACGCTATTATTGATTGTGCCCGTGCAGAACTTGCGCTGACTCCATTCTGCGGCAGTCTTTCTGAAGATTTGCCTCCGCCTTCTCCTCGAGTGTTCGTTGCCACCGCCACTGATATCCCTCCTTTCTCTTCCGCCCTTGTGCCCGTTTCCTGTGTTGCTTTCTACGATTCCACCGTTCTTTCCACGCCATCTCAACTTGCTGCACGCTGTCATCTCTTTTTGCTTCCCTTTGGCCTCCTCCCCTTTCGCCAGGGCTCCAGTGTACTTTACGTTTCGAATCCATTTTCGTGTCCATCAAGCTTACATCATGGCGAGTGCCTCGGTTTTGCTGATGAATTCGACACGAGCTCTGTCTACGATGTGCCTGATGACTCGACTCCTCTTCACGTTGACGCCATGGCTCTTCCTGTCTCTGCGCCTCCGCCTGCATGTGACCGAGAGTTTGCTCCGTCTATTCACCCCAACCTCACTCGGGGACAGCGCACGCAGATCGTCGACCTTCTTAATCGATTTCGATCTTCTTTCGACCTCCAGAAACAATGTTTAGGCCGTACCTCCACAGTCGTGCATCACATCGACACCGGCAGCCACGCGCCGCTACGCCAACGTCCCTACCGTGTGTCCGCGACGGAGCGCCGTGTCATCGATGAGCACGTAGGAGACATGCTCCGACGCGGCGTGATACAGCCATCACACAGTCCTCGGGCTTCTCCGGTAGTGCTGGTCAAAAAGAAAGATGGGACAATTCGTTTTTGTGTGGACTATCGACGACTCAACAAGATACCCGGAAAGATGTATATCCTCTTCCCCGTATCGACGACGCACTGGACTGCTTCCAAGGCGCTGAATTGTTTTCGTCCTTAGACTTGCGATCCGGTTATTGGCAGGTCCCGGTGGCTGATGCAGACCGTCCGAAAACGGCATTTGTTACGCCTGACGGCTTATTTAAATTTACCGTGATGCCCTTTGGCCTCTGTAATGCACCTGCAACTTTTGAAAGAATGATGGATAACATCCTCCGGGGCCTCAAATGGCAGACATGCCTTTGTTATCTCGATGACATTGTCATCTTTTCCCCGGGCTTTTCTTCTCACCTGTCCCGACTCAAACGCGTGCTCACTTGCCTTGCCGATGCTGGACTCCAGCTCAACTTGAAGAAGTGTCGATTCGCCGCCCGGCGGCTAGTCATCCTTGGCCACGTTGCTTCGAAAGATGGTGTGCTCCCAGATCCAACCAAACTCCAAGCCGTTGCCGAATTTCCAAGACCAAAGACCACAAAAGAACTCCGCAGCTTCATCGGATTATGCTCCTATTTTCGTCGTTTCATCCGCAACTTCGCCACCATAATAGCGCCTTTAACGCAGCTTCTCGCGGGTAACCACGACCTCGTGGCTGGGCCGCCAGCTTGCGATGCCGCATTCACGACGCTGCGACGTCTTCTAACCTCACCCCCCATACTCCGACATTTTGACCCAAGCACACCGACAGAAATACACACGGATGCCAGTGGCGTCGGTATTGGCGCTGTTCTTGCACAGCGAAAGACTGGATTCGATGAATACGTTACCTTCGCTAGCCGCGCACTCACGAAAGCGGAAGCAAACTATTTCGTTACAGAAAAAGAATGCCTGGCTATCATTTGGGCCATAAATAAGTTCCGTCCTTAGCTCTACGGTCGCCCGTTCGACGTCATCACGGACCACTATGCACTCTGCTGGCTGCCGTCCTTAAAAGATCCTTCAGGTCGCCTCGCTCGATGGGCGCTTCAGCTCGAAGAGTATGATATTCGAGTGCTGTACCGCTCAGGCCGTAAACATTCAGACGCGGATGCCTTGTCTCGCTCTCCAGTGTCAGGCCAGCCCAATTATCAGAAAGTACGAATATGCGAGTCCTCCCTCACCGCTACGGATATGCTTTCGGAGCAGCAGAAGGAACCATGGATTGTTGCTATGCTGGCTTTTCTGTCAGACCCATCAGCGCCTTCTACTGGATGTGCGTTGCGTCGCCAAGCACACCACTTCGCTGTTCATGACGGGCTCCTATACCGCCGTAACTACCTCTCGGACGGGCGCAAATGATTACTCGTGGTTCCTCGGCATCTACGTTCAGACGTATGTGCAGTGTTTCACGATGACCCGCAATGCGCACATGTAGGAGTACTAAAAACGTACGCGCGCCTACGAATTCGTTGTTACTGGCGCGGGATGTACCGATTCGTCCGCCAATATGTCCGCTCCTGCCTCGCATGCCAACGCCGTAAGAACACCCCTCATGCCTTAGCTGCTCCACTGCAACCCTTGCCTTGCCCAGGACGGGCCTTTGACCGGGTCGGAGTTGATCTTTATGGGCCCCTTCCTGGTACTTCAGATGGCAACCGCTCGGTGATAGTGGCGATAGACTATCTCACGCGTTACGCGGAAACTTCGCCTCTGCCCAATGCATCTGCGCGGGATGTTGCCGGGTTCCTTCTGCGTAACACCATACTTCGCCATGGAGCCCCCAGAGAGTTGCTGAGCGACAGAGGCCGCGTCTTTCTGTCTGATGTTATAGAAGCCCTGCTCAAGGAATGCAACGTAATTCACCGTACTACTACTGCATACCACCCATAAACTAATGGCATGAATGAGCGCTTTAACCGCACTCTTGGCGGTATGTTAGCCATGTACGTCGCATCTGACCAAACTAATTGGGACTAAATTCTACCCTTCGTGACGTACGCTTATAATACCACCACACAGATCACTACAGGATTTTCCCCGTTCTTTCTTCTTTACGGACGCGAGCCTTCCTGTACAATGGACACCATCCTTCCGTATCGCCCTGACACGATGGAGGCTACTACCCTGTCCGAAGCTGCTGCACACGCGGAAGAGTGCCGAAAGCTCGCCCGCACATTTACTTCGGCCAATCAGCAGTGACAGAAGCACCTTCGGGATATTCCCTCCTCTCTGGCACCCTATGCCCCTGACTCACTAGTCTGGCTTTGGGTTCCCGCTACCAGCCCTGGACTTTCACCAAAGCTTGTTTCCAAGTAACAGGGTCCCTGCCGTGTCGTCAGTCAAACGTCTCCTGTGAACTACTTGGTAGAACCCCTTGAGCCACCTTCCGATAAGCGCCGCCGAGGGCGCGAAATCGTGCACGTTCAGCGGCTCAAGCCCTACTTTGATCCACCTGTGCTATCTTGCCCGTAGGTCGCCGAGACGGCTCCTCTTTTCCGGGGAGGCAATTGTACTGGAGAAGAACGCGCAGCAGGCATTGTTTCGAGAAAGACGACGACAACGTGTGGTTGGAAGCCTTGTGTCTGTGTTGCCGAAGCTCTGTGTCCTCTCGCTACGTGCTCTCCTATCTGTGCGTCCAATCAATCGAACTATAACGCATCTTAACATTATAAACAACATCTACAGATCAAATACATCATTAGACATGTCATTTACAATAAACACGAAAAAGAACATTATAAAAGAAAGTCGGAAAAAAGCATGGATGAAATACATGAAATGACATGTGAGAGAAAAGTCAAAAGTACACCGCCAGATCGTAGTTAGTTATCGCAGGAAATGATGTTTAAGGTGATTTTTAAAGATTTCAAGAGAATTACAGGATTTTATAGTTGATGGTAATTTATTCCAAAGAGAAATCGCAGCGAAGGAAGACTTTTTTGCCGTAAGTGGTATGAACCATGGTTAACAAGAAATTGTTGTTAGTCACAAATCTGGTTATAGTTTTATTCTGCATAAGGTCAACTGCAATTAACGCCAACGTAAGATTATTATGAAGCAACTTGTGGAGTAAGACGAGTATGTTAAAATGGAACAAATTATTAATAGGCAAGATATTATACGTGCGAAGTAACAATGAGACATTGGATTGCTTGAAGCTGGAAGTGATAATACGTATTGACTGATTTTGGATGTATTGAATTGATAAGTGAAAAGCGTATGTGTTGCCCTATGAAACAATGCCGTAAATAATGCGACTATGAATGAACGCATAATACAGCACTAGCAGAGCCTCACGAAAAAAATAAAATAAAGGACGAGCTTTCATTTAAGCACATACACCAAACGCAGTCTTGTACTTGAGATGTTGGAAGTGAAAGCGAAATTTAAGGTTTGGGTCAAGATGTATGCCAAGAAAAGTGACATCGGTGCTAACGGGAATTGAATGAATTCCAAGCTTTACTTCAGGAATAGAAATTAAGACCCTTTGAGCACGTGTCCATATATTCAGTTTTTAGAAGATTAAAAACTAAGTAATTGTTGCTACACCATTTTATAATGTTACTTAATGCAATGTTTAACTTTAACTTTAATGATATAGTTCAACACTATGCTTCTTTTCCATTAAATTTATCCAATTTTACTTTCCGCGTTTTTAACCTGCCGTTTAATGCTCTGTGTTTCTCCATCCTCGTGTCTGGCATACTTACTGGTTAGCTTTCTAGTTCTTTTCCGCCATTGTGAGCCAACGCTCTTTCTGTATAGGTATTTAAGTACCTTAGCTGCCCAGCTGTTATCTTCCAATTTCCTCAGGTGTTTTTCATGTAGGATTTTACACTCAGCTTCCTGTGTTTTAAACGATTTAAGACGGCAAGCTGGGCGAGTTGGTGGTTGAACATATTCCTGTGGGTGGGCAGCGCAACCCGGACGAAGGACGAAAGGAAGAACACAACACGAGCGCAGCAAACCTTGCCTTAATCCTGCGCTCGTGTTGTGTTCTTCCTTTCGTCCTTCGTCCGGGTTGCGCTGCCCACCCACAGGAATATTTTAAACGATGCCCAGCCCATATCTCCCTGTACTGCTTCGTTTCTGGTTTTCCCTTGGGCACCTAGTGCTAATCGTCCAGCAGCTCTCCGATTTACTTCTAGTCTCGACTGAACTTCTGCCCTTTAGCACAGGACCGCATTTGCTAAAGTAAGCCCCGGCACCATTACTCGCTTCCAAATACCTCTCAGTACCGCATACTTGTTGTACCCCCACAATGCCCTATGTTTCATTATACTGGCATCTCTTCGCCCTTTTGCTATGAGAGACTGTTCGTGCTTTTCCGCGTACACCTGCCCTTTGTTTATCCATACCCCAAGATATTCGTATTCGGCCATTATGTGGATTTTATGGCCTTGTATTGTAAGCTCCTGATCAGTTGTATCGTTGAAAAACATCCCACAAGACTTAGCTGCACTATAACTGAAACCTAAACCGTCTCCTTCGTCTCCACAGTAATTAACCAGAGTCTGCAAATCTTCGTGGCTATCTGCTAACACTACAATATTGTTCGCCTACATTAAGCCCGGAAGTCGTTGCTCAACAATATTTCCGCCTAATCTGTATGACAGATTATACCCTAGGTTGCTCCCTTGTAGCCTTCTTTCCATACTTATCATATAAAGCATGAACTGCAGTGGTGACGGAGGACAACCTTGCCTTAATCCTTTGTGTACCTCGACAGTTGTCGTACTCTTATTCCTTTCCATGTTATTTCAACATTATTTTCTCAATATATTTCCTGTAGAAAATCAATTACCTCATGACCGATACCTTCATCCTTTAATATGTTCCACAGGAGTTCCCTGTTCATGTTGTCGTATGCACCGCCTATGTCCAGGAAGGCTAAATACAGTGGTCTATTTTCTACCTTAGCTATTTCTATGCAGTGGGTAAGCACAAACAGGCTATCATCTAAGCGCCTACCACTTCTGAACCCGTTCTGAAGTTCTCCGAGTATTCCATTACTTTCTACTCATGACTGCATTTTTAATTTCACCGCCTGCGTTGCCAGCCTATATATAACTGATGTTACCGTAATTGGTTGGAAGGATTTTATGTTCTTCTTATCACCTTTCCCTTTATAAATCAAATTCATTTTACTCTGTTTCCAGCTGTGCGAAATTTGCTTATTTGTTATGACTGCCTCCAATGCTTTTATCAGCGTTTCCTTGCTTCTTGGGCCAAGTTCATTAATTAACTTTATAGGAATTTCGTCTATACCCGCGGACGTGCATTTTGGAACATTTGCTTCCGCCTTTTTACACTTAAGATTGGTCAGTTCTAAGCTGTTTTCTATTTTGTTATCCTGTGTTGCTCCCTCATTCGGGGCGATTACCCTATCATCTTTCCTAAATGACTATAACTGAACCAATGTAGTTCACAGCGACATCTCCCTCTAAACAATTTCCTTCGGCATCGTGAATATGTTCCTGTTTTCTGTGATGAGCTTTACCCAGCCAGGGGTGCTATGCAGGATGCGCCGAGTTTCTCGTTCACCCGAGTTGGCTCGACGGCAGTCAGTGAACGGAGATAGCGCGGAACGCGCCGAAGGTGCAGGCAAAAAAATATGTAGACAAAAATTGGAGGACGCTTAAGCTTCGCCTTCAAGAGTGGAACGCGATAGCGTTCCCGTCGACCCGCCAATGGGTGTAAGACAATGGGCTACAGGGCAGCCATCACTTACGAGGCGCCCCGCATCAGACGCGGTGAGCGTCGAGCCATATGGTCGAGCAACGCGGCGTTCGGCGCAGCAATGAAACGTCCGCCTGAGCAAGCGGAGCGAACCAAAGAACTCGGCATCCCGGAGGGGGAAATGATGCACGCCAGCCAAACGCCGTGATCGGCACGGGCAGAGAGATAGAGAGATAGTGATCTAAAGAAAGGAAGGACGCTTGATTCTGCGGAGGGAGCGAGGCGAAGCGTTGTCAGGGGAGAGAGTCCGAACCGCGACAGCTCCAATGCGCGCGTGGCGCGCCATCTGTCGGGGCAGCGCCGTACATGGAGAGGAGGGGCTCTTCTGTGTTTGCCGCAAGATGGCTCTCCGTGTGCGGAAAGCGCAGAAGAAATGCAGCGAAACGCACTTCGCTACTCGTGTAATTGCGACTTCTGTAAGTTACATGTTCATAATTACCTATATACACCACAGTATGACTTTCCACGGCTCGTTTCGAAGGCAACACCGCATTCACTAGAGGCGCGTTTGTACCTTTTGGAAGCATCGAAATCGTGGCTGAGTGGTAGCGTCTCCGTCTCACACTCCGGAGACCCTGGTTCGATTCCCACCCAGACCATCTTGGAAGTTGCTTTTTATTTATGGAGTGCCTGCCGTGATTTATCGCTCACGGTCAACGCCGCAAAACGCTGACGCCGACGCCGACACCGACGCCGACACCGACGCCGACGACACCGGCTTTTCTGTGACACGAGCTCCTTAACGCTATCGCGTTAAAAAGCTGCGTATGACAACATGAGCGCACCCTGCGCGGCACGCTGCTTCCACGTTTCAAGCGCAGAAGGCTGCACAACGAAACGCGCCAGCGCCGCGTATTGTTATCAACGGATTATCGCAACTTAGCGATACCGTGACTGCCCCGCTGTCCGTCTGCACACTTGCCGTGAGCCGCTTGCCACGCCTTTCCCGGGCGCGTCAAGGGCGTGCCTCATCTTTCGGCCACTGTCTTTCTATCCTACATCGAATGCGGACAGGGTACATGCGGCGCATTCTTGCACCTACACTTTCACTCAAACGAATACGTTAAAACACAACAAATAAAATAACGAACATTTTTATTTCTTTAGGTATCTGTTTTTCGTTTTCAACGCTAGAAATTTGTGATGACAAACGGAGATCGAGCAAATTATTAAATTTTGCACTTCTTGCCGCGAGTGGCGACAGGGAGGCGAAAGCTTAGAAGCGGCACATTGAAGCGGGTCGCACGCACGAGGGCGTTCATACGGTGATAAGTTGCCTAGGGGCGCTGCAGTGCTATTCTCAATAAAGTTGGTCATGATCCACGGAGAGTCATAGCCACTCTTTTTCTATTAGGGGAATAGAAACGCAGCGCCGCGGTACGGCTGTTCATCGCAGGCGCTTCACTAGGCTATTAAGGTCCCCGCTTTACCAACTAAAAACGACACAACAGCTGTAGCTGCAAAATGGCGGTATGTTATTTTAGAGTGCGTAGTGACGCAGTTCAGTGAAAATGTACTAGTTTATCTTTGTGCGCGAAGCCTCTGTGATACATTGCGAAAAGGGTAACTCTGAACTTAGTGTCACACATTACTTCCCCGCTTTTCTTTGGCTTCTGGATTGGATTGGCGCGGCTCGCTACGTGCTTGCGCGCGCTTTTCCGAGCGCAGATTGGTGTGCGCCTGGTTTCTGCACTAGGCTGTTATGCGATCGCTTTTTCGAGCGCAGATTGATGTGAGCCTGGTTTCTGCACTAGGCTTTTGCACGATCGCCTGCTTTTTGCAGGGCTTTCAAAAGGCGAAGTGAGCGTCGCTTACTGCTAGAGTTACTGTATATGCTATTGGCGGCGAGGAGTTGCGGAGTCGCCATCTATCGGAAGTGCCTCGCTGGCGTAGTATGAGGGATCACGTGGCGCGCTCCTCGTAGGTTTTGCTGTCAGCGCTCACTGAAAACACCACGCGCGAGCTATCCCGGACATTTCTGTAAGTACTTTCGAAACGAGAGAAGTTTCTTACTGTCTAAATAATAATCTTGGGCAAACTGTGAAAGCACACAATCGTTTACAGACGGTATCTCTTTACTGAATACGTACAGTGAACGCCACTGCGCGCGGTCGCCGCGATGGAGTCTCCCGAACCGGCTTCTTGCATGAAAGGTAGGTAAACGCCGAGAGCAAACTATGTGAAATATGATCTTATAGTGTTTGTATAACTAAATGGAGTGTAATAGAACGAAGCCTCAATGCAGCGATCGCGCAGATTCGCAGCGACCGACTGCGCGTCTGCATGCTTGTCCGCGCACTGTTTCGCTTTCTCCGCGCGCGCGTTCTCGCACCGTGCCATGAGCTTTAGGCCGCAGAATATGAGCATTTGACAGTATCCAAGCAACCATTGTTGCGTGGGCGCTATCAGAGCTGTTCAAAAATAATTTCATTGTAGAGACTTCGACGCCTACAGGGACTGTGATGTGGCGTAGCGACGATTCAATCTTTTTTTTTCTTCTAAATTCTTTGAACTTTCAATATTATTTCTCGAGTTGCGTCGCACTGTATGTTTATCGGTGTTCTCAGCGTGCAATTTCCCGCTGCTCCTTTTTTGTAATCCAGTGCATTAATTCATAACATAAACATGACCATATGCCATGCTTTTTTTAAATGTGCTTCTTACCGCTGCCTTTCCACTCCACTGAACTTGCTAGTATCTATAGCATCGACAAGTTCATAGACCAAACCATCATGACATTAGTCGAGCAGCGGACTGGGGCGAGCGTTTCAGTGCGCGTTTTCAGAACATTGCAGACCGGGCGCTGTAGCAGAAATCTTCCTCGCGTCTGTGCTTGCTGCATACCCGAGTTGTAGCCGATGACTGTTTGCCGGTTTTATGTTTCGCGAGCCAAGCTTCACGCAGCTTCTTGTCCTGCGGCTACGTGTGAATAAGGCTGACACCGGCCTCCGTTACGTGCGTCCGGCCCTGCGGCACCGAGCAGTAGCCTACCGTGTTGCGCGCCTTCAAAGGCAGCCACTACCTATTGTAGTGCTTTCAAGCGTTGTAAAGGAGACGCTCGAAGCGGGAAATTTTCGCTACTAAATGAGGACCGCAGCGTACGAAGGAATTTAAACTCGTTTTCAGCTTGCTTCGGCGCGCCCGAAGCAGCCGACGCGGCCGCTATGTCCACGTGATCCCTCCTAGCACGTCACGCCGACGGTGGCGCCAGATTTTCCAGTGGTGGAGCTCGAGGCCAATAGCACATACAGTAACTCTACTTACTGCGGAATTGCAGCGCCGCGGGCGCACCGTGTATGGAAGCGCACAGTAATGCCGGGAAACATTCATACAAAAGCAAAGGGTCAGAAAAGTGCGCTTTATTTTCCATTACTATGTCACACTGGGTAGCGCCGTGCGATCGCTTCTAATAAACGCAGAAACGAGTCCTTGCAGCGCATGTGCCCGTTAATAGATGCCCACCATAGCCATATCAGGTGCGACTCGAGAAGCTGTGGAGTCACTCTGTAGCCGGCGGAGTCGAGGTAGCGCTTCACCTTCTGCCAGTAGCTTTCGATTTTCTGGGTGTGTGGTATAGGGCCCATTCATCACTGTGGATGGTGGTTCCCGGTTCAACGTTGGCTGCAATAATGGGGCCTAGCGTCGCCGCGTCTCGTCGGTCGACCTTGAATAGTCGGAGCTCCCCGGTGGTCACGCAGATCATGCCGAATACCCATGGTCCACGATCTGCAATGCCGCCGTAATTTTGGCGGCTCGGCGGAACGTTGTCGCCCGTCATCAGGCGGCCTCGATTGTATTTTCGCTTGCCGCGAAGGATGCATTCATCAATTTGCACAATCCTCCCGGGGCCACCGAGTGGGGGTCGCGCCAGCAGTTCGTCCCGCACGACCTCACGAGCGTAGTTCCTCCAGTCGGCGATGACATGGTCCGACAGATTAAGCAAGTCGCCGGTCATCTTCTTCATGAGCCACGTGCCTATGTTTTTGCTCACGCAGTACGTGAGCCAAATCACTTGCCGCCTGCAGTAAGCGACGCTCACTTCGCCTTTTGAAAGCCCAGTGCAAAAAGCAGGCGATCGTGCAAAAGCCTAGTACAGAAACCAGGCTCACATCCACGGAGGAAGGAAACTAAGGAGAGGCCCTGACGTCACTCTTTGTGAAGCAAAAGTGAAGCCGGAAGTTGGCGTTGCTCATGGCGATGCTCCGCCTTTTGTGCCACCCTCCTCTCTTGTTTACATCTTTCGCGAAACCACGCCGCGCTGCGCGTGGTTTCGCGCGCGGAGCGCTCGCGCTCGTGCAACATCCGGCAGAGCACGGTGCAGGTAACACAGCGCAACAAGACACGGTGACTAACGCAAACCCGCCCACGCAGCGCCTTTGCCACGGCACGAAACCTACCAGAGCAACACGTGTGAGCGCTCAAACAACGCCGCCATTGTAACCCAAAAAACGTGACCATACAGCAAAAAAAAATTAAAAAGCAGCAAAAAAATGAGAACCTACACGTCATTTTCGCCACACTTTTCTTCTAGCGCGCGGAGGGGGTAGGGCCTCTCCTTAGTTTCCTTCCTCCATGCTCACATCAATCTGCGCTCGAAAAAGCGATCGCAAGCACGTAGCGAACCGCGCCAATCCAATCCAGAAGCCAAAAAAAAATTAAATTATGGGGTTTTACGTGCCAAAACCACTTTCTGATTATGAGGCACGCCGTAGTGGAGGACTCCGGAAATTTCGACCACCTGGGGTTCTTTAACGTGCACCTAAATCTAAGTACACGGGCGTTTTCGCATTTCGCCCCCATCGAAATGCGGCCGCCGTGGCCGGGATTCGATCCCGCGACCTCGTGCTCAGCAGCCTAACACCATAGCCACTGAGCAACCACGGCGGGTGAGCCAAAAAAGAGGGGGTAGTGATGTGTGACCCTAAGTTCAGATTTACTGCGAAAAGTGCCTGCTTCCCCAGCGACACAATTCATCGCTTGTCATCGCTTGCCCAGTGAAGGCGCCTCTGAGCGCATGTACGCAGTATATGAGTGTGTTGTGCCGTCGAAGGTGCTTGCGGATTACTTCTGCTGGAGCCAGCAGCGATCGCAGATGGATATCGTAACGACACCGCAGCACTCGCATTTTGGCAGGTGAGGGCTCTTGTGTGTAGTTATGAAATCAGGGGTGCGATCTTGTACGCGTTCCAAAATAGAACGGAGGCGGTCCGTTCCACCGAGCCGCACATGGTCGGTCAATTTGAACGGGGAAGAACGCCATGACGTCAATTGTGAAGTGATATCTGCTGTCAATCATTCCGTGTTGTCTGCTATCGGACAAACGCAACGGAACGGACCGCCAATTTCGCGACGGAAAGAACGGACCGCCTCCGTTCGAGTTTGGTACGCGTATAAGATCGCACCCCAGATTTCGAACGGAGAGAGGTGTTGGAACTGTTGAGTGCGCAGTGCTTGTGATGAAGAAATGCCATTGCACTGGGTCTAGAAGAGCGAGCGATTCTCGGACGCTGATCGTGTTTACGACGCTGTGGCTCCGTTTCATCACCGATGACAGAGCAGCCATCTCAAACGACTGCTGCAATACGCATTCCTCAGCATCGTCGTCCCCCTCGACGCATCGACGCCTTGCAAGCAGCTACAGCGACGTGCCGATAATTATTTACTGTGCGCTACGCGCCACAATGCAGTTAATGAAACCGTGTTGTGCGGCCATCTCAGCCCGAGAAGGTGTATGCATAAGCCAGCGACAGTCAACGCTTTGTTTTTGATAGTGGTGCTCAGTACATCACCGATGACAGTGCGTTGTGCGTGTTTTATGTCGGCGGTCAAGATTGTTGATGCCTCTCAGCTCGACACCGCGTCGCTGTTGCCGGAAGATAAGTTGGGCGTGGCCCAACTGTAGTGGGTGCGCGCGCAATAGTTACATGCCTCGCGCGGGGCGTGACCTCTGGTTCTGATTGACAGGCGAACTCGTGCTAAACTCGTACATCGCGATACCCCCTCCGAGTTCAACTCGGGAACATGGCGGCGGCAGCAGCAGCCTGTTTCATTGCATCCAGCGGCAGGAAGCGTCAGTATGACCGACGGGGAGTTTCAGCGTCATTTTCGCCTGTCGAAGACATCAGTGCGCTGGCTGTGTGACGAGCTAGGCGAAGACTCGTCTGCGGTGACAGCGTGGCGGGCTTCATTCGCTCACCGTCGCAGAGCAAGTCATCTGTGCCCTCCGTTTCTACGGGACTGTGAGTTTTCAGGGAAGCGTCGGCGCCGAGCGTTACATTGGACGCCATCAAACTACTGTTAGCAACTGTGTCAGAGATGTGTCTGACGCGCTTATCGATGTGGCAGTGTGTAAGCGGTGGCTAGCTTTCCAGAATACTGCGGCGGAGCGCGCATATATAAAAAATGCTTCCTACTTTGTGGGAACATTAAACGTAGTCGGGTGTGTCGACGGAACGTACGTAGGAATTAAGGCGCCTTCAATGTCAGCGTTACTGTGATTAACAGACTTTTTCGTTGGTTGATCACTTTTTGCCGATTGTTCTACTTGTCTGTCAGGGTGCCTTCCAAATGGCTCACTTTCTTGGGAAAGAGGTTAATAAGTATAAATAGATAAATGGATATCACAAATTGTGTGCAGTAACCTATGAATCCTAATCTCATAAAGAACTTGGGGTTCTTCATTGGTGAAGTTACTAAGTATGCACAATGCTGAATTTTGGTCATGCGTAATCTATCGGACGCACTATGAAACAGCGAGGCATTGCACAATTTGTTGCAGCGCGAGATGTGGATGTTGCGCCAAGCCGGTTGTGCCTATGCATTTGTGGCGAAATGAAAATGCATTGAGAATCTTAGTGTGTTGGCTTGCATGAAGAAAATACTTCATATTGTTTGCTCTGTTCACTGTCGATGCATGTGCCAGAGGTTCAGTGCATCTTCTTTTTTTGGGGGGCAGCGTTATTCTGGATGGATAAATTGTATATTTTCGTCTCATAATGGGGCTCTAATGCTTAAGCAGTAGAACAATGCACATCCGATACTCTGCAGAACTCTCTGTACGTGAAGACGTCATGAACCACCAAGGCAAAATTACATATCGGGAGAAATGTGGTGCAGATGCCAATGAAAAGTGGGTCTTTAACCCACCATGATAAAAATAAAAATTGCAGAGCAAATAGACCATTTGTACAGCTTTAGAGCAATGATTAACAAAACGTGATATGCCCAAACGAGTAAACGCTTGCCGCAATGCCAAAGTGGGCTGAGCGACAGGCAGCATATATTGGCATTGAACATGTCTCGTAACCGTTATTTTTATTGTAAGCCCTCGCTGTCACACCTTTTCCTCCAGCACTCCCTTCACTGAAACGTGGCACTGTCTTTCCATTGGTGTCATGATGATAATGGTAACGGCAGCAGCAAGGCTGGTTAATGCTTGCCTCTTTGATTCCTGTGAGTTTAGTGGTAAAGAATATGGCACGTGCATACATACAGCTGTGCTGCAAAATTTAACATTTGTGATTTTTTGGAGAGCTAATTTGTGTTGGGAAATTTCAAAGATGTGCTCCATTGTGGCCTAATAACTAGAGCATTGGTGAGGTTGAAGACGGTGTATTGGTATAGAAGCTTGAAGTTTAATTGCACAACAATTCGATGGGACACAAAGAGAAATACACACAGCAGAATGCTTTGCTGTGTGTGTTACACTTCTTTGTGTGCCGTTGAATTGTTGTGCGATCCAACATCAAATAGAGCATTGGGCTTCTTTGGTGCAGGACCGAGGAAGTGTGAGCTATTCGACAACATGCCAGTGCCTTGCCACACAATTATGGAAGTCGGAAGGTTTGCAAAGAAAGCTTTGCTTTCAAATCCACCTGCTCGTATAATACAAGCGCTGATTGGAAGAACCATCACACAAAAATAATGGTGAAATCAATGGCCTGTGAAAAGTGTAATTTGTACATAGACATTGTTGACATAATAGGTGCCATACCGGCCTCAAAATTGTACTGGACAGAGCAGTTTGTTTCCTATGTGAAGCACAACCTCCCATTACATGCTGTGCAAATAACCAAGCTCAGTTTGTTTTGACGTGCTACACAACATTAAGTGTAATATGTTTTTGATTCTAAAGAAGTGCCAAACACCACCTCTTTTTCAAGGACGTCATGGGAATATTTGGCGAGACCTTTTTCAGCCCCTCATAATGGAAGTGTGGCCAGCCAGCTTTGCTTGGATGCCTTTATAGATTTCTGCTCCTGATCATTGTGTGCTATCAAGTTGCAGAAGTCTATGCAACTGGTGCAAGGCATTACGTGTTTCTATAGTCGGATACAACTTTAGGAGGCTGCGGAATCTGCACTTGAAGGCAGGTGAACACAAGCCTGCGCCAATGGACACGCACTCTAGACTGACATCGTGCCACCGGACAGATAGTCCCTCTCAAACCTGCTCGTTGGAGAGGGACTATCTCTTTAGACGTGGAGGCAATCGGCTGCTGCACTTTGGTCATCTGGGTGGGGCCTCTCCTGTCTTCTGAAAGTTTAGCAGACTGTAAAGGATGCTGCTTTTCATAAAACACAAAAGGACAAAGTGTACAATTATTTGGCCTATGAAATGGATACATCAGAAGTGTGCTGTGCAAGCGCTTAAGATGTGTGAAATATAGTACATGCAATTATAAGACAATGTTAAAGAATATGTGGTATCGAACATGCATGTAATGGTACATTTGAATCGGGGAGTGTTGCAGTCATATGCACAGTCTATAGGTGATAGCATTATTAAGCTCCTGCTGTTTCCTGTCTTCATAGTGAATTACACACACCGTTCATCTTGTGGCTGATCAACACACACTGTATTCTTGCACATAGAAAGAACAAACACCACAATGACGTGTATGCTGCATTAGTGTATTTTTTATTTACATGGTCCAAGAGTGGCAAAGGTTGTCTTACATTTTTGCCTATTTTGAAGGGACACCAAGTGCATGTTACAAGTCTCCTAATATGCACAGCACAATGTTTACTGCAATAATTTTATTCATGTTCTTGAATAATAAACAAAATATTAAACTGAAAGCTCCTTTATAAGGTGTTTTCTGTGGGCTCGACAGGAGAGCAGTGAGGGCACCGATACTACTGTTGCTGAGCAGCCCTCTGGACCTCTGCCACACTCTCAAGAGCACGTGCTTGGCGCTTGCCTACTGCCACCAGGCGTTTGAGTGCCCCCAGCAGCAGAATGTTTTGCTGGAAAAAAGTGTATTGGGATGAATCAGCCGCATACAAACCATTATTTACAAAGAAAAATGCTCGTTGCACTATTAGTACTAAGTGCCCTTAACTGTGGAAGCATCTAGTGTAGTATGCATAATAAAACAATGCGTTAGGACAACGTTGCTTTATTTTTCATATCTGGGGTTTTCTTTTTCAGAGCCAACTGTCATGTTGATTAGTGTACCAGCAGCTGAGGTGGCCCCGCACCTTCACGAGTCTCTAATTTGTCGCGCTTGCGGGACGCACGACCCGACGGACGACCACGAGTGCTCGCTCAAGTGCGCCGTCTGCGGCGAAGCCCACGCCACGGGGTCTCGCGAGTGCAAGCAAAAGCTAAAAAACAAGAGCACTACCACCAAGAAGCATCCTCCACCCGGACCACCCGGAAGGAGGAAGGAAGACGACGACAATAATGGAGGAAGGCCAAGGCGAAGCCGCCTACGGTGGTTCAGCTCGGAATCTTCGGCGAGCCGCTCAAGGTCCCGGGCCCAGTCCAGGTCAATGTCCCGGTCCCGATCCCGATCCCGGTCCCAGTCCAGGTCCCGATTCCGCTCGGAGTGGCCAAAGCTAGGAGAGAAGCAAGGGCAGCGGCAGCCTTCTCCCTCGAGATCCACGACTAAACAGAAGAACCAATCGGGCAAGAAAAACCAAGCCAACAACGACAAGGTGAGCCGGAATCAGTCTAGTACCTCCTCCGCTCAAAATACCAGTGAAAGTAGTAAATGCTCCCCAGAATGTACGCGCATCAGGGAAGAAAATAAAAAACTCAAGGCTCAGGTTAACGACCTAAACCAACGCATGCAACGCTTAGAAGCGTTGCAAAGCAAAACCAGCAACAACACACAGGCAGGGTCGCAAAGCGGAACGATAGGCCACGAGCCCGCCATCTCCATTCCTCCCCCCTCAAGAACTACCACGCCCTCATCGCTCCCCGGTGCGGCCTCGGCAGCGGCAGTCCAGTCAAGTGTAGTCACCCTCGAAGATATTTATGCTACGATACAACAGATGCTTTACCAGATGGGCGAATTAAACAATAAAGTCAAGGAGAACACACTAAGCCATGAAGACCTTGAAAGAAGAATACGCAAGGTTGAGTTTGGCTCGCGCAAGCGGGTCGACGACGAGATCAGCAACCCACGCATCAAGGCGTAGAGGCGCATAAACAACATGGGTGACGTCAGGGACGCCGACAACTGCGACGACGGTGGCATGAACGTCAGCAATGGCTAACACCACACACAGCGCGCCTGAACACCTCGAGATCTGGCAGTGGAATTGTCGCTCTTTCAACAAGAAGGCAAGTTCACACCAACTCTTCATCCAAAATCACCTATACCCCCCCGACGTCATCTGCCTTCAGGAGGTCGGGAACCAGCCAATCAGGCTACGGGGTTACTACGTAATTAAACACGCGGGATCTCCGAAGGTCGCGGTTTTAGTTCACAAAACGGTGACGGCCGTGGGACAACATTATCAACATCATGACATTAATCACG
This sequence comes from Dermacentor albipictus, assembly GCF_038994185.2. Lineage (NCBI taxonomy): Eukaryota > Metazoa > Arthropoda > Arachnida > Ixodida > Ixodidae > Dermacentor > Dermacentor albipictus. Next base: position 139,018 of record NW_027225670.1, read on the forward strand.
TGCTAGTGGAATTCCTCCCGCATAAGAGGGGTAGACGTAGCACTTTCATCCTGAATTTGTACAGTCCGCCGAGGGCTCAGAAAGACGACTTCCGCAACATTATTTATGACAGCGTGAGAGCCGCTGGCTGCAACCAGCTGGTAGTTGTTGGAGACATTGAAGAAGTAAAACCAAGGACACCGACCAACATAGAAGTGCTAAAAAATGAAAAAATCTAAAAGACGTTTCGGCTTCGCTACGGAAGCCTTGTTCACAATGGGATGACGGAAGGTTCAAGGAAGCTTATGTATGCTTTAGAACGTGACGTAAGCAGCGCGTGTATGACGGTGGGAGGGTTCCCTCATTTCGATTAAGCGTGTGACGTGTTTTTTGTATCTCCAGTGACTCCAGATACAGACGCGATTTTTGGTTTCTTTCTTGGCCGATAATTCTTGAGCGATCCCAGTCGATATCATGGCCCGTTGCATCCGCGTGCTCGGCAAGGGCATTCGACACTGTACGCTTCTTTTCGACATCTTTCTGATGCTGTCTCAGTCTCTGTTTGAAGTTGCCGGATTCACCGATGTATGCGTAGTCGCAATCTGCGCAGGGTATCTTATATACCACGCCGGGAAACGATTCTCTCGGAAGCCTGTCCTTTCCGCCGACGAGCGCTTGCCTCAGCTTACAAACGGGCACGTGCGCCACCTCAACGTCATAACTGCGTAGAACGCGAGACAGGGTTTCGCTTATCCCTGGAACGTAAGGTATGGCAGCACGCTTTCTTGGTCGCGGATTGGTCGGACGTGCAGGATTGGACAGACGGCGCTCCACAGCAGTCAAAAAGGATGTGGGGTAGCCGCTTGCCGAGAGATCACCTCGCACGTGGACCAAGTCAGTGGAACGGCTTTCTGCTGTGGTGCAAATGCGGTTCGTACGGTTGAGCAGTGAGGCAGCAACCGACCTTTTGTGAGCGTCAGGATGAACGGATTGAAAGTTCAGGTAGCGGCCAGTGTGTGTGTCCTTACGGTACACGCTGAACGAGAGCCGTCCATCGCGTCTGGTGACAAGTACATCTAAAAAAGGGAGTCTGCTGTCGACCTCTGTCTCAACCGTGAATTGGATGGCCTTTTCTTGACTGTTTAGGTGCGCAGTGAACGAATCCAAAGCGCTGCGCCGAATCAGACAGAAACAGTCGTCCACATAGCGCAGAAAAACTTTTGGCCTAGGGCTGAAGGACGCGAGAGCACGCCTTTCCAAACATTCCATCGTAAGATTGGCAGCGGTAACAGAGACGGATGCACCCATTGCCGTACCGTGGACTTGCCTGTAGAAGACCTTGTCGAAACAGAAGTACGTGTTTCCAAGGCAAAAACAGAGGAGCCTCTTGAGGTCGGGAACGTCAATGGGCGACCTGTCTGGCAAGGTCCTGTCAGATTCCAGAGCAGAGGTGCATGCATCCACAGCCAAGTCAGTCGGAATTGAGGTAAACAGTGATACCACGTCGAACGAAACCATCACCTCGTCGTCGTCTAGAGACACGTCACGAACTTTTTCAATAAAGTCACAGGAGTTGCTCACGTGCGTTGATCTCTTCCCGACGAGTGGAGCCAGAAGCTGGTGCAGGTATGCGGACAATTTGTAGAGAGGGGAGAGAGTGTAGTCGACGACTGGACGTAGGGGGACGTTAGGCTTATGAACCTTAGGCAGGCCATAAAGTGCAGGTGCAGCACCGTTATGACAGAGAAGCTTGAAATACAAAGACTTGCGTTCGGGAGCTACGAAGCGGAACACGTCAGCCAGGAGAGTCTGGAAGTCCCTCTGAACCTTCAAGGTCGGGTCCCGAGTGAGCCGGACATGAACGCTAGACATGAACGCTAGACACACGACTTGGGGCTACCAACAAGACACGCAAAAGGGAAGGTCGCTCCTCGATGCGGTTGACCAAATGGGCCTCGAATTGATTACCAACCTCCACCAACCAACCCGAGTAGGCAACAGTGTAAGTCGAGACACGTTTCCGGACCTGTCATTTGTCAAAAACGTAAGGGAATACTCATGGGCGCACCTGGGCGAAACATTGGGCAGCGATCACTATATCCTCAGCATCTCGGTATCCACTCGGAAACTCAAGAGAACAATTGGCGAAATTAGGCTTACGGACTGGGAGGCATTCAGGCAGTACCCCCCGCCCGAAAATGGTATAACGGACATAGCGGAATAGATGCAGCACCTCCGGGACGCCCACATCCAAATCACTAAAACCATCCAGCGCACGGTCGAGACGCCCGAAGTCGGCCGCCGGCTCTTACACCTGTGGGAAGCCCGTAAGGGCCTCCTCAAACGGTGGAAGCGACTGCGGTTAAACCAGAAACTACGTCTACGAATCGAGAAAATAACAGACGAAGCCAGAAATTACGCAAACGAGTTGACGCAGCAAAATTGGGTACAGTTTTGCGCCTCGCTTAAGGGTACCCTGAGTACGGCGCAGACGTGGGCCATCCTACGTTGCCTGATCGAGCCCGACAAGGCGAAATCGACAACCAGTCGGACGCTTCTAGAAATTGCCCACAAGTTCCCCGGAAACGAACAGGATCTGATTGACACCCTAAAAACCAGATACCTGGGTAGCGACCCCATACAACCCTGCCTCCTAAAGTATGAAGGAGAACCAAGACCAGAACTGGACGCTCCCATCATGGAGGAAGAGGTGTATGCCGCGGCACGAGCCTCACAGCGCAACACTGCTCCCGGAGTTGACAAAATCACCAATGCCATGATTAGAAACCTGAGCCCGATGCACATCCAGGACTTGACCGAATACCTAAACGAGAAACTCTGGAGCAAGGGCCACGTACCGAAGGAGTGGAAACACGCGGAAATCGTGACCATTCCCAAACCCGGCAAGAAGCCCGCGATCGACGCCCTGCGTCCCATCTCGCTGACTTCGTGCCTCGGCAAGCTGTACGAGAGGGTCATCAAAACCCGCCTCCAACATTACATAGAGGACGGTGACCTCTTCCCGCACACCATGCTTAGCTTCAGGCCGGGACTTTCTGCTGAAGATGCGTTCCTAATCCTTAGGGAAGAAGTTCTCAAGGGCATCCCGAAGGGAGGAGAACACCTGCTCGCACTCGACCTAAAAGGGGCCTTGGATAACATCTCCCACGAGGCCATTCTCAAGGGACTGAACAACATCAGCTGCGGGGAGCGCATCTTTAATTACGTTAAATCGTTCCTGACGGGCCGGACGGCAACCATCGGAATAGGCAAGACTCGATCGGATAAGATCGACGTGCCGAACAAAGGGACACCGCAAGGGGCAATAATCTCCCCGATTCTATTCAATGTCGCGATGCTAGCGCTGACCAAAGAGCTGCGGAAGATCCCCGACCTAGGTTACGCCCTGTACGCAGACGACATCACGCTCTGGGCCACCAAGGGCTCCCTAGCGCGAAAAGAGGCGACCCTTCAAGAGGCCGCGACGGCCGTGGAGAGATTTGCGGCAGCGAGCGGGATGCGTTGTGCGCCCGAAAAGTCCGAAGTGATCCGGGTGCACGGAGGAGGAATCTACAAGTCCCCCGGCCCTATCGACCTCTATCTTGAGGGCCAGAAGATACCGGAAGGCAATAAGGCTAGAATTCTGGGTTTTTGGATCCAGAGCAACCTGAAAGCCTCCCACATCATCCAAACCCTAAGGTCTGCCACCAACCAGATCTCGCGGATTATAAAACGAGTTACAAGAAGCCGCAAGGGCATGCGAGAAGAGGACACGCTTCGCCTCGTCCAGGCTCTGGTGATCAGCAGAATAACGTATAGCATGCCGTATCACTATCACTCGCTAAACAAACGCGACCAAGAACAAGTCGATGCCATCATCAGAGGCGCGTACAAAACGGCCCTGGGTCTCCCTGTCACCACCTCAAACGAGAAGTTAGCGGCCCTCGGGATCCACAACACCTTCGCTGAGCTGTCGGACGCGATTATGGCTTCGCAAAAGGCCAGACTACAGAACACGTCGGCGGGCAGAGCCATCCTCCACCGGACCAGAACGGCAACGGAGCTCCGTGCCCTCGATGGGCAACGATCACTCCCGCCTGAGGTCAGAGGCATGATCAAGGCGAACCCGATACCGAAGCACATGAGTCATGAACTCCATGAAGGACGACGCAAAGCTCGCGTCGAGAGACAGCGCCGACAATTCAAGGGTGACCCGTACGTAACGTACGTGGACGTGGCGGCGTACCCTGTAGGGGGCCTCTTCGCGGTAGCCGCCGTGAACGGGAGAGACAGCTCCTTGACCCTCGCGGCCTCCATAAGGGCAGAGACCCCAGCTCCGGCTGAGACCATAGCCGCGGCGCTGGTTATAAAACAAGAAGACAGGATAGGCAGGGAAGTCCATGTCGTTACCGACTCGCAACAGGCCTGCCGTAACTTCACGAACGGACGAACACCGCTGCTGGCGGCTCAGATTCTAGGCCCGAGGCTGCAAGAATACCATCAAATCACGTGGACGCCGGGTCACGCGGGTCTGGAGGGGAACGAAAGGGCGAACGCCCTAGCTCGAGCGCTAATCAACCGAGCGGGGCAAGACCAATCGTCTCATCAATCCCCACCCTTTACCTTCATGCCCCTGCCATCCAAATACTGCGACCGACTCGAGATCCAGCGACTCAACCGCGGGATTTATCCTCCGCCTCACAAAAAGCTCAGCACTGAAGATGCCGTAGCTCTCCGACTTATAGAGACCAACACATTTCCAAACCTACACAGATACAGTAAAATGTTCCCACATACATATCGTGGCATCTGCCCCTGGTGCGGCGACACACGCCCTACACTCTTTCACATCTCGTGGGGGTGCGAGGGCAAACCTCAACACTTAAAGACTCCTAGCACGTCATTTGAGCGGTGGGAGGTACAGCTGACCGGCGATACCCTGGCGGGACAAGAAGCTCTCGTCCAGCAAGTACGTCGAGCAGACATGGCCAGTGGAGTCCTGGAATGAGGACACCACCCACTCGACCTCAAGAGCAACCACCTCGATGGTCCGAATAAATGTTTTGTCTCTCTCTCTCTCTCTACTGTCAGCGCCACAAACCTATTTTTGTTCGCTGCAAAACAAATGCCTCACCCTACAATCCCGTCTTATACGAGCTGATTGCATCCTATGCCTACAAACATCATATTTGTGTCCCATTACGCAACTTTCTACCATCCTCTATTGACATCCATTCTGTCATGCTTATGTAATCACCTGATATGAATTGGCAACAACAATGAACGTGCATGGCCTGCCTGCCGATTCCTTTCTTTTTTCTTAATCTCAACTAGCATATCAGTTGCCACGGTTTACTACGCCACTGTCTTCCTGCCTTAATGCTATCTTCAACAATTTTTGTTACTTCGCTTTCTGCACAGTCCTTGACATCTCAAGTTTCTTTGTTGACCTCCAGGTTTATGTCCCATATTGCATAACCGGTGGAATGCAATGATTCTAGACTTTTTTCAAGGATTATTTGTAGATTTTAGTAAAGCGTTCGATTATATTAGCCACAATATTCTTTTTCATAAGCTCAATCGTTATGGAGTTAGAGGACTTCCTCTTGAATTTATTAAGTCGTATTTTCAAAATAGACGCCAATATGTACAGATAAATAATTTCAGATCCCAAGAGAGGTCTATACTTTCTGGAGTACCTCAAGGCAGCATTCTAGGTCCTTTGCTTTTTAATCTATATGTTAACGATATTGTAAATATTCATTTCAATGTAAAATTTTTAATTTACGCAGACGACACCAGTATATTTCTAACATCACGTTCTCGTACCGAGCTTATCACAACATCAAATGGAGTGCTCCTGAAACTTAGTACATGGTCTAAGCAAAACTGTTTATGTGTCAACACAACCAAAACTAAAGCTATAATTTTTCGTCCAAAGGGAAGCACCTCCCCTTTACTACATGGCATAGCCTATAATAATGCTCCGATTGAATTTGTAGAACGCATCAAAATTCTAGGCGTGTATTTTTCTTCATCGCTGCTATGGAATGACCATATAAACTTTGTAACGCAAAAACTGAGTCAGATAACAGGTATAATAAGCCGTAACCGTTACCTTCTTCCTACATCAGTTAAAGTACTATTACACAACGCCTTATTCGCCTCTCATCTCAATTATTGTCACCTCGTATGGGGCACTACAACTGATACAAATTTAAACAAATTATTTTTATTACAGAAAAGGATAGTACGCGTCCTAGCAAATGTTCCATGTGATTCACACACCGAGCATTTATTTGACAAGTTTAAAATTATCACAGCTCACGAAATCTATAGGCGTCGACTTTTGCAGAAGTTTTATTACATGAACAGGAAAAACGATCTATCCCTTGTTAAATTATCATGCTTAGAAGAACGTATCCCCTCACGTTTCACAAGAAACACAGAACCCTGGACTGTGCACCATTTTAGGACTAATTACAGCTCACAAATGCTAAAAAACAACTTACCAAGGCTTTTAAATGCTTACAACAAATATGGAATTGATATATATGCCCTTACCCCATCAGAATTTTCTCGACTAATTCAGTGTGACTAATATTAATGTTTATATGGCCAGCTATTTCAGAAGTGCAGATTAGATGAGTTTTACAGCTTTTTGTTCACATTTGTATTACATATATATGTGTATATATGTTTTTTTTGTCTGTCATATGTGAAACGTTTGGTAGCTTCTTTACGCACAACTACTCACTTTTTATGCATTCTTGCAAAACTGTGTATATTTCTTTTTTGTTAAAAACACGCGGCAGCTCCGCGCTGCCCATGTCTTGTGGTCATAGGGGGCAGGGTGTTTTTTCAAGCTGCACTTGCAGCTTTTCTTCCCTGTCTCCCCCAATCTAGTGGAAATAAAGATATATTCAAATATCGGTAACGTGGCGATCACGATTTGGTAATGCCTTCCATGTGCTGTTCAACCCATAAAATTTTTGTATAAGTTTCCTGCTGTATATCAGTACTTGCTATTGATATTTCACTTGGATAAAGACACTCTTCCATAAATTTTGCTGGCTTAATGTCACTCATGAATTTCTGTTATCTCACCAAGTTAGTGAAGGTTACCTTCATCTTTTCCATATTTTCGCGGGCCCACTTACATGTAAAAGCACGAACACTCATTGGTTCTCACTGCCTTCTTTAAACTGCTGGACATTCAGTTCGTTACTACGAAAGTGACTTAATCGTGCACTCTTATTATGCTAAATAAGAAACAGTAGAAATATACTTATCTGCAGTTTGTCGATGTCTTCTTCACTGTGTTGGTAGCGAGATCCATCATCGGTACCACCTCCTTGTCGCATCGTAGCTATATAGGATGCCTGCCTTTTGCCCACACTATGTAATGTTCGGGACGCTCGCAGTCACGCAGAGCGGAGGAACTCGGTGCACTCGCAGAAGCAGCACCGGACAAGTTGTTTCTTCAGCACTTCGCCGTGAACAGTAGGTGCGCGTTGCGATCTGTAAAATCGCCGAAGCTATTGGCAGTCTTACCGGGTGCACAGGAAGATTGCCCACGGAGGAACAGAACTATCCAAGAAATAGTGGCCATCGTCGAGCCTGATCACTACGTCGCGCACTGCAAGCTCGTTGTACGGGTTTGTTTACACTGGGCCTCTCTGATGCTTAGCCGCCATGCTTGCCCGGTGAATGGATGTGATGACGCCACTACAGCGTTCCCTCGTTGTATAATGCGAAGCGTACTAAATTACGAATTAGTCTAAGACGCATTCAGTGCACATCTCGTAAGCTTCAAAATGCTTCTAAACCACGTTAAAGTAACTAATAATATTGTACTAAATGCATTTGTTTTACAACTTGCTTCTGCATGTAATGCACTCGGTGGAACGACAAACAAGTGAAAGAAGGCACGACCATGCACCGACGGTATGATCACGTAAGCCCCAGTTTGTCGACCGCCCAGAAGGCAACGCCCAAGGAATGATAGCCAGCCAGAGTGAATCTAGGTAAACCAATGAAACTGGAGGCTTGTCGAAAGATAAACTGTGTCTCGGTATCATTCGTGCTTTCATCTTGGGGTGTCGCCAGAGCTCGTAAAGATCCCGAGTTTCGCCAAACTCGGCGCATCCAGCATAGCACCCCAGCTTATATGGTTCCAGAATTGTCTTGACCCCCCTTTAGTTGCATCGCGAACTTCAGCCAGGCAGCGGTCAGAGCACTGCTTTATTTTAGCCTGGACGAGGACCTGTACTTGTTTATTTTGTCGATAATATTTCCATTTTCGGCCTATTTCCTCTTCAGATAACTGCGCCCTCTTTGCTTCTCTGTGTTCCCGAGATGCCCACCGTAGTTGTTCGATGGCCTCTCAAATTTCCTTATTCCACCAACTTCGTGGCGTCCTCTTTCCTATCCAGTGGTTTACTCCTTTTACTTCTTTTATTTTTGTACCAATGAGTAGTTCTAATTGATTATAATCCCACCTTTCCATGGGATGTTCCTCTATTGCTTCCTCTATGCCAGCCGCTATTTGCGCTATTTGTTCGTCATTTAATTTTGCGTACTCTTTGTGACTTCCTTGCATTTCTCTTTTGAGTAGGGCTCCCAACTGTAGACTAATACGCTTATGATCACTTCCGAGGCTGTACTTCCCCTCTTCTATTTCCATTATTGTGAGCTTGCTATACAACCCCTGCGACATTAAGCAGTCGTCAATGGTTGTTTGTCTGTTACGGCATTCCCACGTGATTTGTCCCTCACACTTAATGTATCCTCTGTGTATCCATCGAGGTCCTCAATGTGGGCATTCATGTCACTCAGCAGACAAATATCGGCACCTTCTCCAAACTGCTTTATACAGTCATCAAGACACTTCACTAGATCCTTGTTCTCTTGCCTGTATTTGTCCCCTGTCCCTAAATAAACTACTCCTAGCCATGTCTTTTTACTGGCAATCGTACCTGATAGCCAGACATGTTCTTTGCAAGTTGACTTTATTCTTTGCCAATTTGTTCCTTGATGTATCAGCATACCTACTCTTCCTCCCATCCTCTCCGTTGTTGTTCTGTTGCTCCCTTACCAGACGTAGCCTTCAATAAACGGTGGGTCTTCTAGATCCCTGAAATGTGTTTCGCATAGAGCATATTGTCACGTGGTGGTGACGTTAAGAACACAGTAGCAATACTGTGATAGACAAAACTAACTTTTATTGGGCGAACCTGTGCCCACAAAACAGGCTACACTTATAGCACAACGATAGCGGCGAACACGGTCGGCGATCGTCGAAAATTTGATCAGCGGGTCAAGCGCGTCGGCTTTTATAGAGCATTCGTCGAATGTTCCAGACTAATCTTTCGGACCCGCGTGCCTTCCACAAAGTTCTACACCATTCGCGTTACGCGATAAAATCAGATAACACAAGGTTCAGCGACAGCAGACAGCCGGGTAGAAGCATCGATAACTTTCCAGAAACGTCGGATGCATGCAGGCGCGTCCCGCGCTGTGCGATAACAGTTAAGCGGCGAAACGTGGTCGCCCGATTAAGATAAGTACACGTGTCAATACCCCCCTCTTAAAAAGCATCGTCCCGATGCTACAAATATAAGAGAGCGAAACACAAAAGGACACTTACTAAACATAAGTAACAAAACAACGAAAAGAAACAAAGTCCAAAGGTCAGTCACGGAAAGCCCCAAAGTTCATTAACGATGGTAGTACGGCTTGAGTCGCACAACGTGGACTATTTCAGGTCGTGAGCGGCGCCGCTGTGATAGCGAAATGCCGTCTGGCACGACCTCATAGTCCAGTGCGCCAATACGTCGGATGACCTTGTAGGGTCCGAAATAGCGTCGGAGTAGTTTCTCACTGAGTCCTCGTCGGCGTATCGGGGTCCATACCCAAACACGGTCGCCGGGCTGGTACTCGACGAAGCGTCGTCGGAGGTTGTAGTGTCGGCTGTCGGTACGCTGCTGGTTTTTGATCCGTAGGCGGGCGAGTTGTCGGGCTTCTTCGGCGCGCTGTAGATAGGTAGCGACGTCAAGATTCTCTTCGTCAGTGACGTGCGGCAACATGGCGTCGAGCGTCGTCATCGCGTTCCTGCCGTAAACCAACTTGAACGGCGTGATCTGTGTTGTTTCTTGCACCGCCGTGTTGTACGCAAAGGTTACGTACGGCAGGACCGCGTCCCACGTCTTGTGTTCGACGTCGACGTACATCGCTAGCATGTCGGCAAGCGTCTTGTTCAGGCGCTCCGTGAGACCATTCGTCTGCGGATGGTAGGCAGTTGTCCTCCTGTGGCTTGTCTGGCTGTACTGCAGAATGGCTTGGGTGAGCTCTGCTGTAAAAGCCGTTCCTCTGTCGGTGATGAGGACTTCTGGGGCACCATGTCGCAGCAGGATGTTCTCCACGAAAAATTTCGCCACTTCGGCTGCGTTGCCTTTTGGTAGAGCTTTAGTTTCAGCAAAACGGGTGAGATAGTCCGTCGCCACGACAATCCACTTATTCCCGGATGTTGATATCGGAAACGGCCCCAACAAATCCATCCCAATCTGCTGGAATGGTCGGCGAGGAGGTTCGATCGGCTGTAGTAATCCTGCTGGCCTTGTCGGTGGTGTCTTGCGTCGTTGACAGTCTCGGCATGTCTTGACGTAACGGGCGACGTCGGCGGTCAGACGTGGCCAGTAATACCTTTCCTGTATTCTCGACAGCGTCCGGGAGAATCCGAGGTGCCCAGCGGTTGGATCGTCGTGTAGGGCGTGCAGTATTTCTGGACGCAGCGCTGACGGTACAACAAGAAGGTAGCTGGTGCGGACTGGCGAGAAGTTCTTCTTCACGAGCAGATTGTTTTGTAGCGTGAATGAAGACAACGCGCGCTTAAATGCCCTAGGGACAACGTCGGTGTTCCCTTCCAAATACTCGACGAGACCTTTTAGCTCCGGGTCGGCTCGTTGCTGTTTAGAGAAGTCTTCCGCGCTTATTATCCCAAGGAAGGCGTCGTCGTTCTCGTCGTCTGGCGGCGGGGGATCGATGGGGGCGCGCGATAAGCAGTCGGCGTCGGAGTGCTTTCTTCCGGACTTGTATATTACCGTGACGTCGTATTCTTGTAGTCTGAGGCTCCACCGCGCCAGCCGTCCTGAAGGGTCCTTTAAGTTAGCTAGCCAACACAATGCGTGATGGTCACTGACGACTTTGAATGGCCTGCCATAGAGGTAAGGGCGGAATTTAGCTGTAGCCCAAATGATGGCGAGGCATTCCTTTTCAGTCGTAGAATAGTTGCTTTCCGCTTTTGACAACGACAGGCTAGCATACGATATTACCCTTTCAAGTCCTTCTTTCCTCTGGACTAGGACGGCACCGAGGCCTAGGCTACTGGCGTCAGTGTGGATTTCGGTATCGGCGTCCTCGTCGAAGTGCGCAAGTACCGGCGGCGACTGCATGCGTCGTTTGAGTTCTTGAAATGCCTTGGCCTGAGGCGTTTCCCACTTGAACGCGACATCACATTTGGTTAGATGTGTTAGCGGCTCCGCGATGCGTGAAAAGTCCTTGACAAAGCGCCTATAGTAGGCACACATGCCAAGGAATCTGCGCACTGCCTTCTTGTCGGTTGGCTGCGGGAACTTTGCGATGGCAGCTGTCTTCTGTGGGTCGGGGCGTACTTCTGATTTGCTGATCACGTGGCCTAGGAACAAAAGCTCATCGTAAGCGAAACGGCACTTTTCCGGCTTCAGAGTGAGCCCTGATGACTTGATGGCTTCTAACACGGTCGCAAGCCGCCTAAGGTGATCGTCGAAATTCCCGGCGAAGACAACGACGTCATCCAGGTAAACAAGGCACGTCTGCCACTTCAGTCCGGCTAACACCGTGTCCATGACGCGCTGAAACGTTGCAGGCGCCGAGCACAGTCCGAATGGCATGACCTTGAACTCGTACAGGCCGTCTGGCGTGATGAAGGCAGTCTTTTCGCGATCTCTCTCGTCGACTTCTATTTGCCAGTAGCCAGACTTGAGGTCCATCGACGAGAAGTATTTAGCGTTGCAGAGCCGGTCCAATGCGTCGTCTATCCGTGGAAGAGGGTACACATCCTTTTTCGTGATCTTGTTCAGTCGACGATAATCGACGCAGAACCGTAGGGTTCCGTCCTTTTTCTTTACCAGGACTACAGGAGAGGCCCACGGGCTTTTCGACGGCTGGATGATGTCGTCGCGCAGCATTTCGTCGACTTGTTGCCTAATAGCTTCACGTTCTCGCGTCGAAACTCGGTAAGGGCTCTGGCGGAGTGGTCGAGCGCTCTCTTCGGTTATTATGCGATGCTTTCCAACTGGTGTTTGTCGAATCCTCGATGACGTCGAAAAGCAGTCTTTGTATCGTCGGAGAAGACTTCTGATCTGTTGCTGCTTACTCATAGGAAGACTTGGATTCACGTTGAAGTCTGGTTCGGGGATATTGCTCATCGGGGTAGATACGGCTGAATCCGAGAGGACAAAGGCATTGCTGGTTTCCACAATTTCCTCGATGTATGCGATTGTCGTGCCTTTGTTGATGTGCTTGAACTCTTGGCTGAAGTTGGTTAGCATAACTTCCACTTGCCCTGCGTGGAGTCGAGCGATCCCTCTTGCGACGCAATATTCACGGTCGAGCAGTAGATGTTGGTCACCCTCAATGACGCCTTCCACGTCAGCGGGTGTTTCAGTGCCGACGGAAATAATAATGCTGGAACGCGGCGGAATGCTCACTTGATCTTCGAGCACACTCAAGGCGTGTTGACTACGATAGGTCTCCGGTGGTATCGCTTGATCTTGTGACAGCGTTATCGATTTCGACTTCAGGTCGATGACTGCGCCATACTGATTCAAGAAGTCCATGCCGAGAATGACGTCTCGTGAACACTGTTGGAGGACAACGAAGGTGGCAGGGTAAGTCCGGTCATGGACGGTAATTCTTGCCGTGCAGATCCCTGTCGGCGTAATCAGGTGTCCTCCAGCGGTACGAATTTGGGGGCCCTCCCATGCAGTCTTAACCTTCTTCAACTGGGCGGCGATGTGTCCACTCATTACGGAGTAATCGGCCCCTGTGTCGACTAAGGCAGTGACTGCGTAGCCGTCAAGAAGTACGTCGAGGTCGGTGGTTCTTTGTCTGGCGTTGCAGTTGGGTCTTGGCGTCGGATCATGGCTGCGTCGTGTTGAACTGAAGTTGGAACGTCGCGTCGTCAAGTCGTCATTCGTCGGTGTAGTCTTGCCTTCCTGACTTCGTCGGGACGGCGGCGTGTCGTTGTTATGTCGTCGAGATCGTTTCGTCGTCGTCGTCGTCGGCGGCGGAGGATCTTCGTCAGTTCGACAAACAGCAACCGCACCTCCATCGGTTGCTGCTTTTAGTTTTCCGGATATGGGCTCGCTGACCGGCCCCGGGCTGGGCCAGTGTATGGTCGGCGCTGCGGCGACAGGTAGCGGCCTGGTGATGGCGAATGGGACGGCCGTCGAGGGCTCCACTGAGTAGCGGCGAGGTAATCGGCGATGTCACGTGGGCGCTCGCCAAGCTGTGGACGCGGCGCGTTGACGGCGAAACCTCGCAGTCCCATCTCCCGGTACGGACACCGTCGGTAGACGTGACCCGCTTCTCCGCAGTGGTAGCAGAGCGCGCGGTGGTCAGGAGCACGCCAGATGTCCGTCTTCCTCGCATAGGTGCGCTGGGCGACGGGTGGTCGTGCTGGCGGCGGCGGCGGCGGACGACGAAACTGTGGCGTGACAGGGCCCTGGCGTGGTCGCGGAGGGGGTCCTTGACGGCGTGCGACGGCGGCGTAGGTCATCGCTTGCGGCTCACGCTGCGGCGATTCAGGGGCTACTCCAAGTTGTTGTTGGAGTTCCTCACGCACGGCGTCGGCAATCGAAGCCACTTGAGGCTGTGATGATGGGAACAGCTTTTGTAGCTCCTCCCGCACGACAGCTCGGATAGTCTCGCGTAGGTCGTCGGCGGCCAGTGACTGAACTCCGACGTAGTTTGTCGAGGTCGTGCGGCGGTCGAATTGCCGGTTTCGCATCTCGAGTGTCTTCTCGATGCTGGTGGCCTCATGAAGAAACTCGTCGACGGTCTTCGGTGGGCTTCGTACCATTCCGGCAAAAAGTTCCTCCTTCACACCACGCATCAGCAGGCGGACTTTCTTCTCCTCGGGCATTTCAGGGTCGGCGTGGCGGAAGAGACGGCTCATTTCTTCCGTGTAGATCGCGGTCGTCTCATTAGGTAGCTGCACCCGGGTTTCTAGTAGCGCTTGGGCTCGTTCTCGGCGTACGACGCTTGCGAATGTCTTCAGGAAGCCGCTGCGGAAAAGTTCCCAGGTTGTTAAGGTGGCTTCTCGGTTTTCGAACCACGTCCTGGCCGCGTCTTCCAAAGCGAAGAACACATATCGCAGTTTGTCGTCGCTGTTCCAGTTGTTAAAGGTAGCGACTCTTTCGTACGTCTCAAGCCAGCTTTCCGGGTCCTCGAAAGTTGAACCGCGGAACGTCGGAGGCTCCCTGGCCTGCTGCAGCACGACGGGTGACGCTGGTGCTGCCATTGGGGTGGACTTGGTGGCCATCCTTCTAGTCGTCTCGGGCAAAAGTCCGTGTTCCGGGGGCAGTCCTTGCAGCCTGCGGCTACCTCCCTGGTTCTTGTCGACGTTGGTGTCGTCCGAGTGAGGGCTTGGGTCACGGCTTTGTGGGGCGTCCGGTGCATGAACGCAAAGCACCTCCACCAGATGTCACGTGGTGGTGACGTTAAGAACACAGTAGCAATACTGTGATAGACAAAACTAACTTTTATTGGGCGAACCTGTGCCCACAAAACAGGCTACACTTATAGCACAACGATAGCGGCGAACACGGTCGGCGATCGTCGAAAATCTGATCAGCGGGTCAAGCGCGCTGGCTTTTATAGAGCATTCGTCGAATGTTCCAGACTAATCGTTCGGACCCGCGTGCCTTCCACAAAGTTCTACACCATTCGCGTTACGCGATAAAATCAGATAACACAAGGTTCAGCGACAGCAGACAGCCGGGTAGAAGCATCGATAACTTTCCAGAAACGTCGGATGCATGCAGGCGCGTCCCGCGCTGGCGATAACAGTTAAGCGGCGAAACGTGGTCGCCCGATTAAGATAAGTACACGTGTCAATATACACCTACTTAATTGTTCGCCCTTTAACTGCTGTTCTATATCTAACCACTTCGCTCTCTTTCTACCGTCTTGCATGTTTATGTACTTGATCCTGATGTCAAATTTCTTTTTTGTTGTTTTCTTCCTGGACCTCCTAGGGGTAATTTTATTGGCGTCTGCCTCCAATGTTGCACTTTCTGCATTGTTTCTATTTAGCCCTACGCCCCGAAACGCAGTGGACCCCCTAAAGAAGCTACTGCCCGGCCTGCCAGGCACCAGCCGATCTCGGCTCCTAGCCTTCCGTTAAAGTGGATGCCATTTCGTGTAAAGCCTCCGCCAAAGCCTGCTCCATGCACTTCTCTGTTTATGTCTGCCACTTCAAAGCCTTTCTCTTTGCTTAGCTTTCTTATCTGTTGATTACCAGCCACAACGTCCTAGGTAATTTCTCCATTCCGTCCCTGCACCTCCGGCACAGTGCATACCACGATCTTTACTTGCTGTGCTATCGCCATTAAATCATCAACTCACTCCGCTAATCTTTCCCCTACTTTTGCGGCTTCATTCAGGACATGATTTAGGCCCGCCGCTACCACTACCAAATTGCCCTCTGCAACATTCTTAGAAAGCTAGCTTTTTATCTCCCTCAGTACTGCGTCCATTGTCCTGCCTGGGAACACCCCGACTGCTACCCGCTTATCACCCTTTGCACGCTCTATTATAGCTCTCTTGCACCTTCTCATATTTGAGTCACGACCTATAAGTACTAGGGTATTCTCTTCCTCCCTCCTAACTTCCAGATTATGCTGCCTCTTATCATTGACTATGACTTCATTCCTTGGGGTTAGCTTGTTCCCCTCCTCCCTTCGCGACTACTGGCACCCCTGTGGCTGCAGTGTCGCCTCACTCGGGGCATGTTGTGCTGCTTCACCATAACAATGCCGATTCACCAGCGGCGAGCAGACGGCCGCTTGCTCTGCCACCCTGCCTGCCACTTCACCTGTAAGGTCTACCCTACTTTCTGGGCTGTTGCCACCGGCTTGATGTCCCGACCCATCATTCTCCGCTGCCCGCGTCTCAAGCGCATCGAGCCGCCTTTCCAGTTCTGCGCTCCTTTCCTTCTCTTCTCCAAGCTCGGCCACGGTCCTAATTGCGCGGCCTGGAACGCTTCCACCTTGGCCAAATCGGCGACTTTCGCCTGCAGTATAACATCCATCCATTCATTGCCGCACCGCCTGACCACTGAAGGTAGCCATCAGAGAAAATGGGGGTGCAACCATATTGTCACGTGGTAGTGACGTTAAATGACACAGTAGCAGTACTGTGAAAGACAAAACTAGCTTTTATTGGGCGAACCTGTGCCCACAAGACAGGCTACACTTAAAGCACAACCATAGCGGCGAACACAGTCAGCGATCGTCGAAAATCTGATCAGCGGGTCAAGCGCGTCGGCTTTTATACAGAGTCGTCGAATGTTCCAGACTAATCGTTGGGACCCGCGTGACTTCCATAAAGTTCTACATCATTCGCGTCAGGCGAATAAATCAGATAACGCAAGGTTCAGCGATAACAGACTGCGGATAGAAGCATCGATAACTTTCCAGAAACTTCAGGTACATGCAAGCGCGTCCCGCGCTGTGCGAAAAGATTTGTGAGGCGGCGAAACCTGGTCGCCCGATAAATATAAATACACGTGTCAATATTTTTTGCATCAATATTTATGACGTGGCCTAGGAACAGAAGCTCGTCGTAACCGAAGCGGCACTTTTCTGGTTTCAGAGTGAGCCCTGATGATTTGATGGCTTCTAGTACTGTCGCAAGCCGCTTGAGGTGATCGTCGAAATTTCCGGTGAAGACGACGACGTCATCCAAGTAAACGAGGCAGTCCTTCCACTTCAATCCTGCTAATACCATGTCCATGACACGCTCGGCGCCTGCAACGGCAGGCGCCGAGCACAGTCCAAATGGCATAACCTCGAACTCGTAGAGGCCGTCTGGTGTGATGAAGGCGGTCTTTTCGCGATCCCTTTCGTCGACTTCTATTTGCCAGTAGCCAGACTTGAGGTCCATCGATGAGAAGTATTTAGCATTGCAGAGCCGATCCAATGCGTCGTCTATCCGTGGGAGGGGGTATACGTCTTTCTTCGTGATTTTGTTCAATCGACGGTAATCGACGCAGAAACGTAGGGTTCCGTCCTTTTTCCTAACTAAACCTACTGGAGAGGCCCACGGGATTTTCGACAGCTGGATGATGTCGTCGCGCAGCATTTCGTCGACTTGGTGTCTTACAGCTTCGCGTTCTCGCGTCGAAACTCTGTACGGGCTCTGGCGTAATGGTCGAGCGCACTCTTCGGTTATTATGCGATGCTTTGCGACTGGTGTTTGTCGAATCCTTGATGACGTCGAAAAGCAGTCTTTGTATCGTCGAAGCAGACTTCTGAGCTGTTGCTGCTTAATCACGGGGAGACTTGGATTTATGTTGAAGTCTGGCTCGGCAACTACGGTCGTCGGGGTAGATGCAACAGAATCCGAGAGGACAAACGCATCGCTGGTTTCCTGAATTTCCTCGATGTATGAGATCGTCGTGCCCTTGTTGATGTGCTTGAACTCCTGGCTGAAGTTTGTCAGCGACACCTTCGTGTTTCCTCCGTGCAGTCGAGCGATCCCTCTTGCGACGCAAATTTTACGGTCGAGCAGTAAACGTTGGTCGCCTTCGATGACGCCTTCTACGTCAGCGGGTGTTTCGGTGCCGACCGAAATAACAATGCTGGAGCGAGGCGGGATGCTCACTAGATCTTCGAGCACACTCAAAGCGTGGTGACTACGGGGGCTCTTCGGCGGTATCGCTTGTTCTTCCGACAGCGTTATTGACTTCGACTTCAGGTCGATGATTGCGCCGTGTTGGTTCAGGAAGTCCATACCGAGAATGACGTCTCGTGAACACCGTTGGAGGATAAAGAAGGTGGCAGGGTAAGTCCGGTCATGAATGGTTATTCTTGCCGTGCAGATTCCAGTCGGCGTGATGAGGTGTCTTCCAGCGGTCCGAATTTGAGGGCCTTCCCATGCAGTTTTAACTTTCTTCAACTGCGCGGCGATGGGTCCACTCATGACGGAGTAATCGCCTCCTGTGTCCACTAAAGCGGTGACTGCGTCGCCGTCGAGAAGCACGTCGAGGTCGGTGGTTCTTTGTCTGGCATTGCAATTAGGTCTTGGCGTCGGATCACGGCTGCGTCGGGTTGAACTGAAGCTGGAACGTCGCTTCGTCAAATCGTCTTTAGTCGGTGTAGTCTTGGCTACCTGACTTTGTCGGGACGGCGGCGTGTCGTTATTATGTCGTCGAGATGGTCTCTTCGTCGACTTCGTCGGTGGCGGAGGATCTTCGTCAGTTCGACGAACAGCAACCGCACCTCCATCGGTTGCTGCTTTTAGTTTTCCGGATATGGGCTCGCTGACCGGCCCCGGGCTGGGCCAGTGTATGGTCGGCGCTGCGGCGACAGGTAGCGGCCTGGTGACGGCGAACGGGACGGTCGTCGAGGGCTCCACTCAGTAGCGGCGATGTAGTCGGCGATATCGCGAGGGCGTTGACCTTGCTGCGGGTGCGGAGCGTTGACGGCGAAACCTCGCAGTCCCATCTCCCGGTATGGGCATCGTCGGTAGACGTGGCCGGCTTCGCCGCAGTGGTAGCAGAGTGGGCGGTGGTCAGGGGTGCACCAAATATCCGTCTTCCTAGCGTAGGTGCGCTGGGCGACGGGTGGTCGTGCTGGCGGCGGCGGCGGCGGCGGAGGACGACGGAACTGCGGCGTGACAGGGCCCTGGCGCGGTCGCGGAGGGTGACCTTGACGGCGTGCAACGGCGGCGTAGGTCATCGCTTCTGGCTGGATCTGCGATGATCGTGATTGTACCTCGGGAACTCCGAGCGATCGCTGGACTTCTTCTTTGACAACTTCGGCGATTGAGGCCACTTGAGGTTGCGATGAAGGGAAGATCTTCTGAAGCTCCTCTCGTACGATTGCACGGATGGTCTCGCGCAGGTCGTCGGTGGCCACTGATTGAACGCCGGCGTAGCTTGTTGGCTTGGTGCGTCGGTCGAATTGCCGGTTCCGCAATTCCAGTGTCTTCTCAATGTTCGTCGCCTCACGAAGGAACTCGTCGACGGTCTTCGGTGGGCTTCTTACCATTCCGGCAAAAAGTTCCTCCTTTATACCACGCATCAGTAGGCGGTCTTTCTTCTCCTCTGACATTTCCGGGTCGGCGTGGCGGAACAGACGGGCCATTTCCTCAGTGAAGATCGCAATCGTCTCATTCGGCAGCTGCGCTCTGGTCTCCAGTTGAGTTTGGGCTTGCTCTTTCCGCACGACGCTTGTAAATGTTTGCAGGAAGCCGCTGCGGAACAGGTCCCATGTCGTCAAGGTGGCTTCTCGATTCTCGAACCACGTCCTGGCGGCGTCCTCCAATGCGAAATAGACTTGTCGCAGCTTGTCGTCGCTTGCCCAGCTGTTAAACGTAGCGACCCTCTCATACGTTTCCAGCCAGCTTTCGGGGTCCTCAATTGTGGAACCGCGGAACGTCGGTGGTTCCCTGGGCTGCTGCAGCACGATGGGGGACACTGGGGCTGCCATTGGGGTTGCCTTGGCCATAATCTTCTTGGTCTTCTCAAGAAGCAGTGCGTGCTCCGGGGGCAGCTGTTGTAGATGACGGCTTACTCGATGGTCCGTGACTACGTTGGTGCTCTCTTTACGGTCCGGGCTTGGATCACGGCTTGTCGGGGGCGTCCGGTACATGAATCAAAAGCACCTCCACCAGATGTCACGTGGTAGTGACGTTAAATGACACAGTAGCAGTACTGTGAAAGACAAAACTAGCTTTTATTGGGCGAACCTGTGCCCACAAAACAGGCTACACTTAAAGCACATCGATAGCGGCGAACACAGTCGGCGATCGTCGAAAATCTGATCAGCGGGTCAAGCGCGTCGGCTTTTATACAGAGTCGTCGAATGTTCCAGACTAATCGTTGGGACCCGCGTGACTTCCATAAAGTTCTACATCATTCGCGTCAGGCGAATAAATAAGATAACACAAGGTTCGGTGATAACAGACTGCGGATAGAAGCATCGATAACTTTCCAGAATCTTCGCATACATGCAAGCGCGTCCCGCGCTGTGCGATAAGATTTGTGAGGCGGCGAAACCTGGTCGCCCGATAAATATAAATACACGTGTCAATATTTTTTGCAATGGGACGGCAAATGCCCATACGAGGCCTTTAGGCAATACTTGTGTCAACCTCTTATTAACACATCTCCCCGTTTGTCCAATATACAAGAACAAAACATATACCATTTTAAGTGCTGACTGAAACGTTCTTGAAATACGAATGCATACGAACTCGCCCAACTTCGGTACTTCTAGCAACCCTGAAAGCGCAACACATATGGCAACCCATACATGTTACGTAGTGCACTTTCTCACTGCACGGCCATTCTACGCTTGGCCTCTCGTAAAGGACCCGCATTTTCTAAGGAACCCTTTCACCTTCCGTCCGCTCAACGTCGGTCGGAAGCCGCCGTTGTGTCGCTGTTCCGGTACCAAGTATGGAAATGGAATTTTACACGGGTGTCACATACAGCACTTCCAATCGCGATCGCCCGATCAGGACGGAATTTCTGTCACGATTGGCACTTTAAAGCAAGCTGCAGGAAGGAGCCAATCGTGATCGAAAGTGGCCGTGAGACACCGGTATTACAAACCAGGCCTAGTTGCAATATTTGAAACCGCGATCTACTGAACTCCAGACGTGCACAGATCTCCCTGCTCAAGCACGCCTGCTCTAGTTCGCCCCTTTTGCCGCTAGGGACAGGACGTGCGAGCAGAGTGGCACTAGTCATAACCTGTTCGCTGTCGTCTGCTTCTGCGATCTGTTCCAGCGCTCGCGCCGCTATTTCGGCAGCCACGAAGCGTTTACGTTGTTTGTAAATGCACCAAATTCAAAAAATTACAAATAAAACAAAGTTTATCAAAGAGTGCTTCACATTTCAATGACGACATAGCGTAGAAAGAGTGGCACAAGAAAGGAAAACAACGAGTACAGCCGGCAGACGGTAACATTGTCCTTTCGTTGCCTTCGTAGAAGAGAAAAATAATCTGATTACGAGAAGATTCATACAATAAAATGTGGTGCAGTGGAGTAATAATCAAACAGAATAATAAAGAACTTCATATGTCTAATATGAACGAGGAAATTTAAAAGAATGGCGCAGACGATATGTTACACAGACAACGCGCAGACTGCGAGAATCTGCAGACGCCGCAGAAGGCATGTGGCTTCAGACCTAACTGCGTGCAGCTTTCTTGAGTTAATTACAGATAAGATAACGTAACGATCACATTATGGTATACTGCTGTGTGCCATTATGTAAGTCAGAACAAAGCAAAGGATCTGGCATCAGTTTTCACGAGTTTCCTGCCACGGACGTACGCACAAAATGGATCGATGCAGTCGGAAGGATAGGTGAGTTCTTTCCTGTTTCATATGCAAAGAAACTGAAGGCTTGCAACAGGTGACCCAATACTTTAAAACGCTACTGCTTTGCGTGACGCAAACTTATGTAGCTATACTGAAGATTAAAACTCTTTCTACATTGCTAAAGTGGATTTTCCGAACGGCACGGCGGCTACATAAAGGCTGTGGAGAAGGTACTTGTAATTGAAGATATATATGCAATTCGCTTATTAAGCGGGAAAGTACTAAAATATATATTATTTCGCACTTTAACGTGGCGGCAGTTTCCTCTTCTATATTAACGCGGAAAAACGAGCTTTATAAATCGGAGAGGGAAACTGCTCTCACATTTGCGAACTCTGTGAACAAGTGCGACTGAGGGATTGGTTTTGATGCGAAGCATATTACTAGAGCTCAACCCAGCTCCTCAGGCGCGGCGTTGTCGCCTTCAATACCACGTGACACCGTGACGTCACGACAGAGGAGAAACGGGGATCCAACTCGCGCCGTCGCTCGAGAGCTCAACCCAGCTCCTCAGGCGCGGCCGTGTCGCCTTCAATACCACGTAAGTAAGTAAGTTTATTTTTCGACCATCACGTCATACATGATGATGCAGGGGGACCGAAGTAAAAGCTGTCTTTCAACAGCTTGACAGAGCAACGGCCCCCCTTATTTGGCAGTAGCATACAAAGTCATAAAAAAGAAGATACACAAAAAGAAACACTGCCGACGGCGGTCACATTACACCACATAGCAATATATAAACATATTACATAAAGGCTGCATCTGGTACATAACTTAAAAAAAAATGGCTGTGGCTTAGGTAAGGTTAAGCCCAGGATGCGAAGCATACTAGCCTTTATTTTAGTTGTTGAACCACTGTTTAGCCTGGTGAACTGCTGTTGCTTGGCTATATTTGGTTCGGCTAGACGAAGAAACAACTCATGCATTACTTCTTCGCCTTCAAGAGTGGAACGCGACAGCGTTCCCGTCGACCCGCCAAGGGGTGTAAGACAATGGGCTACAGGGCAGCGACTACGCGCCCCGCATTGGACGCGGTGAGCGTCGAGCAAAGCAGCGTTCGGCGCGGCAACGAAATGTGCGCCTGAGCAAGAGACGCACGCCTTAGAAACAGCGCGTTTCTAAGGCAACACCGCATTCACTAGAGGCGCTTTTGTACCGCTTTGAAGCGTTGTACTCGTGGCTCAGTGGTAGCGTCTCCGTCCCACACTCCGGAGACCCTGGTTCGATTCCCACCCAGCCCGTCTTGCAAGAGTTGAGCCAAAGCCACTTCTCCTCTGTCGTGACGTCACGGTGTCACGTGATTTCATGGTCACCGCCGCGCCTGAGGAGCTGGGTTGAGCCCTCGTAATATGCTTCGCATAAAAGAATTAAGTCATGCACACATGGCAAAAAAAATGAAGGCTTTTAATGGTTTACACAATGCAATGACATGGCAAAGGCACTTTAACAGAAAAAAACAGGAATAACAACGAGTAACACCATACTTCTGTAAAGCGATTTGGCTTTAGTTGCATAAAGAAATAACAAGAAAAAGTTTAGGAAAGAAAGTAAGCCAAGAGTGTCGAAATGTGGCATTTTGAAGTATTATATCCTGTCTCAATAGGTCATTAAGAAGTTGTGGAAGCCGGTGTTCTAACGTTTGTAGCCCATATGTTGTTCGAAATGTTTTAATTTCCCACATATCCTTATTTCTTGTGTTGTAGCTTTGTTCACGCCTTTTCAGGCCTGAAAGAGCTTGTATAAAAGATGTTTTGCTTAGATGTTCTTGTTTAAGTGTTCGGCTGAGGCGATAGTCGTAGATTTTTGTTACTGGAACTATTTTGTGTTCTAAAAATATTTCTCTTGTAGGATGCAACATCGGTAATTTCTTAACAATCCGCATTGCTTTTTTTTGTAATACAAGTAATTTGTTCAGGTTTGCCTGTGTTGTAGTTGCCCAGATAAGGCTACAATAGTTAAGGCGAGAATTAAATAAAGAGTAATAAACTAACATCATAACACAAGAGGGTAATATTTCACAATTGCGATAGAGCAGACCAATTATTTGTGATAATTTGGAAGTAATGTGGGCCACATGATCGTCCCAGAACATCTGCTGGTTAAACACAACGCCCAGAGTTTTAAACTGGGGTACTATTTCCAGAGGACAAGATCTGAAGCATATTTATTTTGTCAGAGTAACTTGTTTATTCTTGGCCCTAAAGACAACTGCTTTTGTTTTGCTCACATTAATTTGCAATGCATTATTTTGTGTCCGTTTGTCTAGGTGTTTGAGCATGCAGTTTGCTGAATCTATTAGATTATTGGCATTTTCGCCGGATAAGAATATGCTCGTATCATCTGCGTATATGATAAATTTTGGGAGGGGAAATACGTTGACGATGTCATTGATATAAAGATTGAAGAGAAATGGACCGAGTATACTTCCTTGCGGAACACCGCAGCGGACAGGGAGAGTTTGTGAGATGAAGCCATTGACACTCACAGCTTGTCGGCGATATTCCAGATACGATTTGACTATGGATGCTGCGTGCCCGCGATAACCGTATCGTTCAAGCTTCCGGAGAATTAATTCATGATTTATAAGGTGAAACGCTTTTGTAAAATCAATGAAAATACCCAAGACTATACTGTTATGTTCAAATTGTTTTAGTATATATTCCTTCTGTTCTAAGAGTGCGAATTCTGTTGAAAGGTGCTTTCTAAACCCATATTGTGATTTGGTGAGTATATGATGGTTGGATTCAAATTCTGTAAACTGTTTGTGAAGAGGTTTTTCTAATACCTTTGAGAATATTGGAAGTATGGATATTGGGCGGTAATTGCCTAACTGGTTCCTATCTCCCTTCTTGAAAAGTACAGAACAGCGCGCAACTTGCATTCCATGAGGAAATACAGCATTTGCAATACAGAGATTGATGATGTGAGTGATGTAGGGCAAAATAATATCCAGAATTGATTTTATGGGCCGTATTTGTAGTCCATCTATATCACGTGAGGTACTATTTTTGAGCTCTGTGAAAATTGTCATTACTTCAACTTCAGTCACAGGTTTAAGATATATCGTTTTGTCCAACAGTGGGATGTCATTTAAGTCGTTATCCAAGTCTCTGTCACAAGAAAGACCAAGGAAATATTTATTAAACTCGTCCGCTAGATTTTGGTCGGACACATGTGTCCCATTTATTTTCAATGATGTAATTGCTCTAGGATTTGTATCATTAGTTATCAGGTTGTTTAGTTTTTTCCAAACAAGATCACTACGCCATTTAATTAATTCGAAATCATTTATGAAATATTCATTCCTAACTTTCTTAAGTATCTTGTTCAGGCGGTTACGATAGGTTTTAAAGATATGCAAGTCGCCCATTTCCATCGTTCTGATAAACTTATGGTAGAGTTTATTCTTTTTCCCTATCTTAAGCAGAAGATCAGGTGTGAGCCATGGTTTGCGGGTTTTTTTATTTCGCTTAAATGTCTTTATGGGAAAGCAAGCAGCGTAAATTGATTTCAGAATAGCAAGGAATTCCTGATAAGCCAGGTTTGCGTCACGTTCCGAAAGAACAGTATCCCAGTGAGCTTCAGATGCACGCTGTCTAAAAGCGAGAAGGCTTTCCTCCGTGATCGCTTGATAAGAGAATGACTGTTTGTCTCTATTATTGAGCTTTCCTTTCAAACACAAGAATATCGGCAGATGATCACTGATGTCTGAGATAATTACACCACATTTAGATAACTTATTCACAACATTTGTTATGAACAGATCTATAAGGGACGATGATCTAGCTGTTATGCGCGTTGGTAGCTGAATCATGTTAGAAAGCCCGCTAGCCTTTAATACTAAGTCAAAATTTTTCTTTGAACTGTCAGTGGGCACGGGATGGCGGCGACAATGCATTCGTCGCTCAGAAACCCGTTTCTGTTTTACATGCAGATCGTCACTTTGCTGGGAGCATATCTCTCGTCCGAAGCATCAACAGGTTCACCGATAACGCCGCCATCGGCGCCAACTTTCGACCACGATGGAGCATGCTATCTTGCTTACTTGGATTACGGCGTCCCTTCAGTCAGCGGCTGGCCAGCGGCATCGTCACCGACAGTCTCATCAGAAGAATACAAAAGGGCGGCGGATCCGACTTCGGCCTTCAGTGGGCACGGGATGGCGGCGACAATGCATTCGTCGCTCAGAAACCCGTTTCTGTTTTACATGCAGGTTGGTAAAAAACCATCACTTCTTAGCAAGCGATCGAACAATCTGTGTTTGCTGCTTATCCCGTGCCCAAGTGTGTTATTCCAATGCTTTTGTGATTGTGTACTAGTGGCAAGGGCATTACTGGTTTGTGGCGATGTCGAGACGAATCCCGGGCCTCTCAATGATTCTAGTGCACAGTATACACAATTACTTGCGGTAATCAGCGACCTGTCGTCTAAAATTGACTCGAGACATGCCGAAGTTATGGGTGCACTAGGTGAACTTAAACAAAAACAAGACGCACTCGCTCAAACCGTATCTGATTTAACTACCAGGCTAACTAAAGTAGAATCCTTTGTAGAGAATTTCGAGAACTCGCCACCTATGGCCGAAATCGAGGAAGCAGTCAAGGAAGCAGTCAAAAATGAGAACAGTGTCCTTGCCTCTCGCCTTGACGACCTTGAGGATCAATCAAGGAGGGATAACCTGCTCTTTTACGGTATCGCTGACAGTCCCACAGAGACTTGGGCTGAGTCTGAAACCCGAGTTCGGGACATACTGTCAAAGCATTTTGATATTTCTATTCCAGACACGGCTGTATCTAGAGCGCACCGATTGGGGTCGTTTTCTGCGAATAAAAACCGCCCCATAATTGTTATGTTCTCGGCATTTAAGATTAAAGAACGCATCCTTTCCTTGAGGGCAAAGCTAAAGGGCTCTGGTGTATCTGTAGGTGAGGATTTCTGCAAAAATACCAGGCGATTGCGTAAGAGACTTATAGACTTCGGAAATGCCAGCAAACAGAATTTTACACTTCGTTATAATAAACTAATCATTAACAAAAAGCATACGTTTACTGCGCAGCCACCGATAGCATCTGTGAAATGTATCCCCCTTCACACGTGCCAGCCGCCGTACCTGAGTCCGCTGCCGCCCAGGGGAATGATTCTTCATAGCTATCTGCCGTACACCAAAACGTCAAAAGCCTATCAATACTATTCACTAATGCACGAAGTGTACTCAACAAACGCATAGCTTTATCATCAACCATTGATTCCTGTTCTGCTGACATTGTTATCATTACGGAAACGTGGCTGTCAGCAAAAATAAGCAGCAGTGAAATACTGGATTGCGAAAACACTTACAGTTTATACCGATATGACCGCGACATTCGATCAGGAGGGGGAGTTCTTATCGGTGTCAAAGATACTCTTGTTTCTCACATCATTCCGATTACATCGTCATTAGAACTTGTGTGTGTACGGGTTGTCATTTCCAATCGCGAGTTTATTTTCTGTGCCTGTTATAGACCACCCACTGCCCCTATTTCGTTTTGCCATGAACTTCATGATGTGATTAATAACCTCATTGTTAGATACCCCACATCACCCTTGTTTGTACTAGGGGACTTTAATTTTCCCAATGTTGTGTGGTCGAAGGATGACGTAGTTGTGAAACAGAGTTGTCCTCAATTTTTAGAATTTTTGGACCTGTGCCGCGATTTTAACCTTATTCAACTTGTGCACTACCCCACGCGCACTACACTGACTTCTGCCAATATCCTGGATCTCATTCTTACCACTGCCCCCAACTTAGTTTCACCTCTAACGTTCCTGCAAGGTATAAGCGACCATGTAATGATCCATTTCACTCTTAACGCGCATGTTACTACTAAAAAAAGCTCGAAGATTATACTAGATTACAACAGAGCTGATGCCTCGTCAATAACAGCCGAATTTGAGTCTTTCATTACGAACTACTTAATGAACTTTTCGCAACGAACAGTTGATGAAAACTGGTCTCTCTATAAAAACAAACTTCTATCGATAATTGACCGCTACGTACCTAAAAGAAGAGTGCCTTCTAACCCCCGATCACCATGGTTTAATAATGCACTAAAGCGCCTGCGCAACAAAAAAAACGGGTGTTTCGCCGCGCTAAAGCTACAAATCATCCTGATCATTGGTCTCGATATCACTGCATTGCCAGTGAATATTGTTTGGCAACAGCCAGTGCCAAAAACACATTCCTAAATAATACTCTGCCCTCGTTTCTGGTTTCTAACCCACGGAAGTTTTGGTCTATTGTTGCAGGTACTAAAAAGAATGTTCTTCAATTAATCCAATCAGACGTGCCAGTTCCAACTCACGAGTGCTGCGAAATTCTGAATAATACCTTCTCGTCATTTTTTCAGCGATCAGTACATCCAAAATTTCCATTCTTATCGTCCCCAAGTTTTCCGCCTATGGATCCTATCTCGCTTGACTGGATTGGCATCGGCAAACTTATCAGAAATCAAAAAATTTCTTCATCCTGTGGTCCCGACCTCATTAATTCAAAAATGCTAAAGTGTACTGAAGTTTTTTCAAGTGTTATTTTATCGAAGATTTTTGACCAGTCCCTACAGCTTTCTACCCTGCCCAAAGACTGGAAGGTGGGAAAGGTGGTTCCGGTCCATAAATCAGGTGACACTCATTCCTCCAATAATTATCGACCAATTTCATTGACATGCATTCCAAGTAAAATATTAGAGCACATAATTTATTCACACCTCATTAATTTCCTCGAGATGAATTCTTTCTTTAACAACGCACAACATGGATTTAGAAAATTCTTTTCCTGCGAAACCCAACTCTTGTCCTTTACCAATGACTTGTTTATTAATGTAGATCAGCAACTTGATACTGACTGTGTATTTCTGGACTTCTCGCGAGCTTTTGATTCTGTTCCTCATGATTTACTTATTTTCAAACTTTCTCTTCTTAATATTGACCCAAACGTATTTGCATGGATTAAGGATTTTCTCTCTAACAGGACCCAGTATGTAACCGCTAATGATTATACCTCTAGACCTTGTTCAGTTACCTCCGGTGTACCGTAAGGATCCGTACTGGGGCCCCTGCTTTTTCTCATCTATATTAATGACCTTCCTGACTGTATCTCTAACTCAATCATTAGGCTGTTCGCGGACGACTGCGTCATCTACCACAAAATAACTAACCTTAATGATTCCAGTAAGCTTCAAGATGATCTGGTTAGTGTATCAAATTTGTGTAATAAATGGCAAATGCAGCTTAACACAAATAAATGCAAACATATGCGTGTCTCCTGCGGCTCTACCCCTTCTGATCCGCCTCCCTATTCTATTAATGGTACTGTCCTGTCGGTTGTTAACTCTTATAAGTATCTTGGCCTGCATATTACTAGCAATCTTTCGTGGAACATGCATGTTGAATATATCACTAACAATACTAACCGAACATTAGGTTATCTAAGACGAAACTTTGCATCCGCTCCGACCTCACTAAAGCTTACCATGTTCAAAACGCTCGTCCGTCCAAAATTAGAATATGCGTGTGCCATATGGGACCCTGCTCATTCCAATCTCATTAATTCACTTGAAAGCATTCAGAACCGTGCAGCGCGCTTTATCCTGTCTAATTATTCACGTCATTCTAGCGTAACATCCATGAAACAAACATTAGATCTACCTGACCTTTCACTACGTCGCAAGCATTCTCGCCTTTGTCTTTTTCATAAAATATACTACCTCAATCCTTTCCTGAAAGAAAATCTCTTCACCAGACCCAGTTACATCTCATCTCGCATCGATCATCAATACAAAGTTGAAGTGCCAACTTGCCGCACTAATTTATACCATTCTTCATTCTTACCAAGAACCGCCACTGCATGGAACCGCCTTCCCGCCTCCTTAGTCACCATTTGTGACAGCACCAATTTCAAGCTTGCTGTTCAAAGTGCCTTATAGTTCCTTCATTATTTTTTATTTTCGTTCTGCAAATAATGTACTCCACCACTCCTTTCTGTTGTGCCTGCCGGCCTTGAAAGTATGTACAATAAATAAATAAATAAATGAGCACACATATTTATGTTCATATCTCCACCACAGATCAGTGTAAGGTTTTTGTTGGAGACAAAAGAAAACAACGATTCAAGAAAGTCGAAAAAAATAGGATTGCAACCCTGAGGAGGACGATAACAAACAACGAAAAGATAGTTTTCTGCAAGTATTGATATAACTTCATAATCTGCTGTGCTCCGAGTAAACTGTGGTAAGAGCTCAGGTTCATGTTCACTATTAATTAACAAACAGACGCCACCACCACGACCTGTATCACGATTTAAGAAGAATGTTTGATAGTTAGGAAACCTAGGAACTTATGAATCATCCGTAGCCCAGGTTTCTGTTAACATAATGACATTGAATGTCACGTCTAATTGTTGTAGCAGGTTAGTTAAACTAGGTATTTTGTTTCTAATTGACTGGGAATTGACATGGAGGCATTTGAGAGACTTAAGAAAGGTTGTGCCAAGGTGACTCGTAAAGTCACTAGGGATAACATATGTATCTGAGACGGAAACCATTGTTAGCTAAACGGTAGGAAATAAAAACGCAAAATGGCTCAAACAAGCCTAGCAAGCTCACTTGCCTTAGATACAACAGTTGCCGTCGCGCCGTCAGTTTTTCTGATAAGAATTTTGCCATTGTTGTGCCAGACATACTTACAACCTGCACTCTTCGCCCATTCCTTCACGTGCCTCAAAAGTTCCCGGTTTCGCTTTGTCAAGTTTTCAAAGATCCGTATTTCTTCATTGGTACTGCTGTGTAGACGCCTTTTAGACCACCACAGATCTCTGATCTTTTGATTCGTGAATCGGCAGATGATACCAGGAATCCTATCCTTCCTTGACGGCAGTCGATGAACAGTGCACACATAGTTCTCGGATAACGGTGGCAGCTCATTTTTGGCGGCTAGTTCATTCGTTTTAGCTAACATGTTTTCGTTGTTTGTTTGCGCAATGCCATGAAATTCAAGATTCTGTCGTCTATTTCGCCATTCGAGGTCATCGAGCTGAAGCGTAAGACTTTCCAGCTTTCGGTCTTCTGTCTCAAGTTTTACGATTTTTATCCTCAAATCTTTGATGTCACGTTCATTCTGCTCCGTACGGGATAACAACTCAGTCATCTTATCAGACATGAACTGAACTGACGCTTCAATGCCATCTACTGTCTCTTGTAGTGGCAATAACTCATCAAGTTTTGCATTCATGTTTCTAAGCATAGACCATACAGCCTGTAGGTTAGGCACTTCCGTTTTTTCAAGTTTTTCTGTGCGGGATTTTCCTGCTCTACATTGTTGACACTTCCAGTTGTTGCGGTATACCTCGCCCTTCGATTTCAATGTCGCCTCAGAAACGCCTGCACAGTTGCCAGCATGGTATGCACCCTTGCACACACTACAGGATACGGTATCACTGGTCTTATCCAACTGCTCTTCGCAGTTGGAGCACTTCGCGACATCAGAGATCAGACATCAGAAGCGGTGCAGCGGTGGCGTAGAGGTAGAACACCCGCCTCGCGTGCAAGAGGTCCGTGGTTCGAATCCCGGTGCCGGCAATTTTCCACCGGATTAAAAAAAAAGATCCGCGTGTTGATAAAATTGCATAAACAGGCCTGGAGTGTGGCCTGATCCCGGTGACCAGAACCGGTAACGCACTCCCTCACCAGAGCAGGATTGGCCACCCTGGTGCAGTACTTGGCCACAACCTCCTATATGAACAACACAATCAAACCCCGGCCCTCAGTCCCCAACAGCTGCGAAGCAACTGACCACGGCGGCGGTCAGATCTGCGACGCTGCAGAGGGTGCTAAGAATCACTGGCTCCGGACAGGCCGCCATTGGAATATGAACCTGGCAACGTTTAACGCCAGAACGTTAGCTAGTGAGGCGAGTCTAGCAGTGCTATTGGAGGAATTAGAGGACAGTAAATGGGATATCATAGGGCTCAGTGAAGTTAGGAGGCCAAAAGAAGCATATACAGTGCGAAAAAGCGGGCACGTCCTGTGCTACCGGGGCTTAGCGGAGAAGAGAAGAGAACTAGGCGTCGGATTCCTGATTAATAAGAATATAGCTGGTAACATACAGGAATTCTATAGCATTAACGAGAGGGTGGCAGGTCTTGTGAAACCTAATAAGATGTACAAAATGAAGATTGTACAGGCCTACGCCCCTACATCCAGTCATGATGACCAGGAAGTCGAAAGCTTCTATGAAGACGTGGAATCGGCGATGGGTAGAGTGAAAACTAAATACACTATACTAATGGGCGACTTTAATGCCAATGTAGGCAAGAAGCAGGCTGGAGACAAGGCCGTGGGGGAATATGGCATAGGCACTAGGAATATCAGGGGAGGGTTATTAGTAGAGTTTGCGTAACAGCATAATATGAGGATAATGAATACCTTCTTCCGCAAGCGGGATAGCCGAAAGTGGACGTGGAGGAGCCCGAACGGCGAGACTAGAAATGAAATAGACTTCATACTCTGCGCTAACCCTGGCATCATACAAGATGTGGACGTGCTCGGCAAGGTGCGCTGCAGTCACCACAGGATGGTAAGAACTCGAATTAGCCTAGACCTGAGAAGGGAACGGAAGAAACTGGTATATAAGAAGCCGATCAATGAGTTAGCGGTAAGAGGGAAAATAGAGGAATTCCAGATCAAGCTACAGAACAGGTATTCGGCTTTAACTCAACAAGAGGACCGTAGTGTTGAAGCAATGAACGACAATCTCATGGGCATCATTAAGGAGTGCGCAATAGAAGTCGGTGGTAATGCCGTTAGACAGGAAACCAGTAAGCTATCGCAGGAGACAAAAGATCTGATCAAGAAACGCCAATGTATGAAAGCCTCTAACCATACAGCTAGAATAGAACTGGCAGAACTTTCGAAGTTAATCAACAAGCGTAAGACAGCTGACATAAGGAAGTATAATATGGATAGAATTGAACATGCTCTCAGGAACGGAGGAAGCCTAAAAACAGTGAAGAAGAAACTGGGAATTGGCAAGAATCATATGTATGCGTTAAGAGACAAAGCCGGCAATATCATTACTAATATGGATGGGATAGTTCAAGTGGCTGAGGAGTTCTATAGAGATTTATACAGTACCAGTGGCACCCACGACGATAATAGAAGAGAAAATAGTCTAGACGAATTCGAAATCCCACAGGTAACGCCGGAAGAAGTAAAGAAAGCATTGGGAGATATGAAAAGGGGGAAGGCAGCTGGGGAGGATCAGGTAACAGCAGATTTGTTGAAGGATGGTGGGCAGATTGTTCTACAGAAACTGGCCACCCTGTATAGGCAATGCCTCATAACGTCCAGCGTACCGGAATCTTCGAAAAACGCTAACATAATCCTAATCCATAAGAAAGGGGACGCCAAAGACTTGAAAAATTATAGACCGATCAGCCTACTGTCCGTTGCCTACAAACTATTTACTAAGGTAATCGCAAATAGAATCAGGAACACCTTAGACTTCTGTCAAGCAAAGGACCAGGCAGGATTCCGTAAAGGCTACTCAACAATAGATCATATTCACTCTATCAATCAGGTGATAGAGAAATGTGCGGAATATAACCAACCCTTATATATAGCTTTCATTGATTACGAGAAAGCATTTGATTCTGTCGAAACCTCAGCAGTCATGGAGGCATTACGGAATCAGGGTGTAGACGAGCCACATGTAAAAATACTGAAAAATATCTATAGCGGCTCCACAGCCACCGTAGTCCTCCATAAAGCAAGCAACAAAATCCCAATAAAGAAAGGCGTCAGGCAGGGAGATACGATCTCTCCAATGCTATTCACAGCGTGTTTACAGGAGGTATTCAGAGACCTGGATTGGGAAGAAATGGGGATAAAAGTTAATGGAGAATACCTTAGTAACTTGCGATTCGCTGATGATATTGCCTTGCTTAGTAACTCAGGGGACCAACTGCAATGCATGCTCACAGACCTGGAGAGGCAAAGCAGAAGAGTGGGTCTAAAAATTAATCTGCAGAAAACTAAAGTAATGTTTAACAGTCTCGGAAGAGAACAGCAATTTACAATAGGCAGCGAGGCACTGGAAGTCGTAAGTGAATACATCTACTTAGGGCAGGGAGTGACTGCGGATCCGGATCATGAGACGGAAATAATCAGAAGAATAAGAATGGGCTTGGGTGCGTTTGGCAGGCATTCTCAGATCATGAACAGCAGGTTGCCATTATCCCTCAAGAGAAAAGTGTATAATAGCTGTGTCTTACCAGTACTCACCTACGGGGCAGAAACCTGGAGGCTTGCGAAAAGGGCTCTACTCAAATTGAGGACGACGCAACGAGCTATGGAAAGAAGAATGATAGGTGTAACATTAAGGGATAAGAAAAGAGCAGATTGGGTGAAGGAACAAACGCGAGTTGATGACATCTTAGTTGAAATCAAGAAAAAGAAATGGGCATGGGCAGGACATGTAATGAGGAGGGAAGATAACCGATGGTCATTAAGGGTTACGGACTGGATTCCAAGGGAAGGGAAGCGTAGCAGAGGGCGGCAGAAAGTTAGGTGGGCGGATGAGATTAAGAAGTTTGCAGGGACGGCATGGCCACAATTAGTACATGACCGGGGTTGTTGGAGAAATATGGGAGAGGCCTTTGCCCTGCAGTGGGGGTGACCAGGCTGATGATGATGATGATGATGTGACATCAGACATAAGAACAAACTTTGGCAGCAGCAGTAGCAACAAGAGGAAATCAAAATAGAACGTGCAAGGTGAAGCACAAACCTGTAAAAGTACAGCAGCGGTTTTTAGAGCGTAGTTTCCGTGGCCACTGCTGCTGCCAATATGCCCTGCGCAGCCCGATGACGCCAATATGTAGGCGCTCATTGCAGCGCCAGCAGACAGGAGGTGTATCCACGAGCGGTGATGCGGCAAGGTGTCACACGCGCCGTCCACGTAAGCTGCCCATGTCATGGAAGCCAGCAACACCAGGTAGTATGCAGCAGCTCAGTTGCGCCGATGGAACACGCGTGAAACCAGCACGTGTCGTAGCGTAGATCCCTCCGTTCGCTGAGTAGTTCTCTAAAAGTACAGTAGCGGTTTTTAGAGCGTAGTTTCCGTGGCCACTACTGCTGCCAATATGCTGCTGACACCGTGACGTCACGACAGAGGAGAAACCGGGCTCCGTGCGGGGCTCCAACTCGCGCCGTCGCTCGCGGCGTCGCGGCGGTATATAAGCAGCTGCGCTTGCCTCTGCTAGACACTCACGAGGTGAGATGCTTCCTGGAGACAGAGCTGCTCATTGGAATGAGAAGCGAAGGTTGCGGCGTGCTACGAGACTGATGAAGAGCGGGAAGAACGTCTGGCCAAGCAACGTGCTCAGTATGCGGCTCGGCGACAAGTTACTTACAAAGTTTAGCCACCAATATGCTTCGCATCTGACTAGGCTTAACCAAGCTAAGCCTCAGCCAATTTTTTGTTGCTGCGCGTAAAATAATAAAAAAAGAGTGCTTATGACCATATGTTACAAAGCCGCAAACTATATTCACCGACTTTTTCCAGGTTCAGGCAGTCAAGTTTGGGAACCGAGTGACCATTCAAAGGTGTGCAGCCTGCACTTTACGGCTGACGACCCCAAACCTGGCTTAAAGAGGAAAATCTTAAAACCTGGAGCAGTGCCATCCGTTTTTCCCCCTTCTCCTTCTCATCATGTTCCAGCCTTGCGGAAAAAGCGCTGTGCGCAAAAGCGGGCGCAGGTGCAAATCGTGCAGACTGCAATCCATGAAGACAAAAGGTCAGCGAGAATTATTAGTTTTACAAAGATCAAATTTATAATTGCTTGCATTACTCATTTCTTCATTTGGGTCGAACATATGCATATAAATCAAATAATTTTTTTATTATTATTCGCAGGAGAAAGCCTAGCGCACCACCATCACCAGACGAGGTAGCATCAGCGGCGTCTGTATCAGAAACGGCCCAAGATTTGCTGCATACATATACTCTACCAGATCAGCTGAATTCACCTTCCTCGCCACACGATGCCGATGTCGAAAACATTGCTTCTCCAGCACACATGGAACACAGTCCCTAAAAAACAATGGGGCGCTCGATGACATGTCAAACGAAGATAACACGCAAGAAGATGCGTTCACCAGCAAGTGCTACGAAGACGTTGCGCAGGAAATGTGAGAAATTGGAAAGAAGAAATGATAATTTGAAGTCACAGCTTGCGCAGTTGAAAAAAGAATTTTTTAAGGTCAACGCACTCGCCGAAGCTACTGGCGCAATCGCGCTCATCATCATCATCAGCCTGGTTACGCCCACTGCAGGGCAAAGGCCTCTCCCATATATCTCCAACAACCCCGGTCATGTACTAATTGTGGCCATGCCGTCCCTGCAAACTTCTTAATCTCATCCGCCCACCTAACTTTCTGCCGTCCCCTGCTATGCTTCCCTTCCCTTGGAATCCAGTCCGTAACCCTTAATGACCATCGGTTATCTTCCCTCCTCATTACATGTCCTGCCCATGCCCATTTCTTTTTCTTGATTTCAACTAAGATGTCATTAACTCGCGTTTGTTCCCTCACCCAATCTGCTCTTTTCTTATCCCTTAACGTTACACCTATCATTCTTCTTTCCATAGCTCGTTGCGTCGTCCTCAATTTAAGTAGAACCCTTTTCGTAAGCCTCCAGGTTTCTGCCCCGTAGGTGAGTACTGGTAAGACACAGAACTTGAGACTGACTCCAACCAAATAACTGAAATTTATTAGCCCGACGTTTCGGAGCCCATTCGGCTCCTTCTTCAGGGGGTTGTTCTTCGGGGGGTGGCGGTGTGCCGCTTTTAAAGCATCT
Organism: Dermacentor albipictus; assembly: GCF_038994185.2. Lineage (NCBI taxonomy): Eukaryota > Metazoa > Arthropoda > Arachnida > Ixodida > Ixodidae > Dermacentor > Dermacentor albipictus. The sequence continues at coordinate 175,546 of NW_027225670.1, forward strand.
TTTTTGAAGAAAGGAGGGGGGGGGACACGGGAGGTGGGGAGACACTTCACAGACGGAAAGGTGGGGGGGAACAAAAGGAAAGGGGGGTGTGTTGTTGAGCGCTTCCATGGTGCTGGGATGACCGGTGCTGGGGGAAGTGCTCGCGAGGGTGCCCTTGATGGGAGGCGGGGGGGGGGAGGTTACAGGGTCGCGCCGACGTTCTGTGTTCGTGAAACAAGCGGGAGTCTATCTGGCTGTGCGTCCTTTTCTTCTTTTCGTCAGGTCGCCAAGGCCATGGACATACACCGACGGTAGGTTGCCCTTCACTCGGTTTATGTTATTCCCCGTATTTTGAATGTGCCATGACCGTAGTCTCTTTCGCCAGTTCGTTTCTGTTTGAAGGATTTCAGTTTCCTTGAAAGCAATTTTGTGGTCGGCGTCTTCAGAGTGTTCAGCGACGGCGCTGCGAATACGGTTGAATGTCCTGACGTCGTTCTCGTGCTGTCTGATCCTTTCTTTTAGATTTTTGGTTTCCCCGATGTACGACGCCGGACAGTCGGCACAACTGATTTTGTAGACGATGCCTTGAGCTTTTTCTTTAGGTGGACGATCTTTAGGTGGACGACGTCAGGACATTCAACCGTATTCGCAGCGCCGTCGCTGAACACTCTGAAGACGCCGACCACAAAATTGCTTTCAAGGAAACTGAAATCCTTCAAACAGAAACGAACTGGCGAAAGAGACTACTACTGGAGTCATGGCACATTCAAAATACGGGGAATAACATAAACCGCGTGAAGGGCAACCTACCGTCGGTGTATGTCCATGGCCTTGGCGACCTGACGAAAAGAAGAAAAGGACGCACAGCCAGATAGACTCCCGCTTGTTTCACGAACACAGAACGTCGGCGCGACCCTGTAACCTCCCCCCCCGCCTCCCATCAAGGGCACCCTCGCGAGCACTCCCCCCAGCACCGGTTATCCCAGCACCATGGAAGCGCTCAACAACACACCCCCCTTTCCTTTTGTTCCCCACCACCTTTCCGTCTGTGAAGTGTCTCCCCACCTCCCGTGTTCCCCCCCTCCTTTCTTCAAAAAAGATGCTTTAAAAGCGGCACACCGCCACCCCCCGAAGAACAACCCCCTGAAGAAGGAGCCGAATGGGCTCCGAAACGTCGGGCTAATAAATTTCAGTTATTTGGTTGGAGTCAGTCTCAAGTTCTAATCAATTTCCCAACCAGACAGGCAATTCTGTCGAAATGTTTAGCTGGTAAGACACAGCTATTATACACTTTTCTCTTGAGGGATAATGGCAACCTGCTGTTCATGATCTGAGAATGCCTGCCAAACGCAGCCCAGCCCATTCTTATTCTTCTGATTATTTCTGTCTCATGATCCGGATCCGCAGTCACTACCTGCCCTAAGTAGATGTATTCCCTTACGACTTCCAGTGCCTCGCTGCCTATTGTAAACTGCTGTTCTCTTCCGAGACTGTTAAACATTACTTTAGTTTTCTGCAGATTAATTTTTAGACCCACTCTTCTGCTTTGCCTCTCCAGGTCAGTGAGCATGCATTGCAGTTGGTCCCCTGAGTTACTAAGCAAGGCAATATCATCAGCGAATCGCAAGTTACTAAGGTATTCTCCATTAACTTTTATCCCCATTTCTTCCCAATCCAGGTCTCTGAATACCTCCTGTCACGCTACAATCACGCTACAGGTATACATCTACGTCTGGGGGCCTATATACTGTAAAATCCTTAAAATCACGCGCTATTTATTTACGCAAATTTCGCGATTGAAAAATGCCGCGAAATTTAAGGGCAGACGAAAATTTTGGCAAGAAATAAGGACGCTATGTCGGAAACTAAAAAATTATATTGCCCACTAGATCTGCTGGCTGCAGGCACGCCGAAGTACTGGTCCAATGAGAACTTAAGGCTCAACCAGACGTACGCGTTCCAATGCGTCCGCACACGCCGCGCTGACTCGACGTCGCGTCGCGCCCGACGGAGGAAGAGGGCGCGCACCCAAACGATGCACGAGTTGCCGCGCGTAGCCGCGCGTCTCGCCGCGGCGGCGCAGTGTTGCTAGCTTGCCATGTTCAAGGCAGTCTAGCCTTCGCTTAACGGCCATGTTAAGCATGTGTGTTACATATTGCAAGAAAACACAATAAAAGCGGGGAAGGCGAAGCTAACTTCACCACAGACTTCACGACGCGCGCGTGGAGCCGGAGAGATTGCTCAAACACATCACGCTAGGCATGTCGGAGACGACGAGCGCGCCACCTGTCGCTGTCATGACAAAATGCCACACCGCCATACGCGGCGCAGCCCAGCCGATGCTGACACCTCCATTTCTAGCCACCCTACCCGGGCTTGCCTGAACGTCGCGCGAAGAGTGGTTCCGGAAGTGACGTTGGCTTGCCGTGGTCATGTGAGGTGCGTCATGCTACTGACGCGAGCGGCAGCTTCCGGCGCGGGCGCGAAAAACCTAGCGGTTGTAGGTCTCGACGCCGCCGCGCGCCTACACGCGAAACAGCCTCCGCGCCTGACGCCGTACGCGCCCAGGCGTGGTGCGGCGCGTGCGGGCGCATTGGAACGCGTACGTCTGGTTGAGCCTTTACGCATGAAGTACATGCGTTATTGAATTTAAGTCATATGTACAAGTCTGAACAGAGTGGACTGTTTCGGAGAGGCAGAAATGGTTAAAAGGAAATGACAAGGAATTCTCGCGGTCCACTGTGCCGTATGTAACAAACCTGAAGTTTCGCTTACTTTATAAGTGCGAAGGTTTAGTAGCCGTGAACATGTCCCAGGTCCCCAATTCATGAACAGATGGGGGCGCGAAATGAGGTTTTACAGTAAATTACTTTATTTGTTCTTGTACGTTTTACACGCTTTTGACTAGTACTTCATTTATTTTCAGGAAAAGCTGGACAAGAACGATCAGAAAGCTATATTTTTAAAGAAGCAGCTGCAATGCCGGAATGAAAAAAAAACACCACTAGACAGAAGCCACAATCCGACAGGCAATACTGTGGCATGCAAAGTCACCATGTGGCTATGAAATGCTGCGGCGGTCAGGATGCCTCACTCTTCCAAGCCGTACGACACTCAAGCGCTACGCAGGGTGCTGCAACGGCGAAGTTGTTTCTTCACTAATGAAACAAAGATTGCAGCAAGAAAGCGCACGCCTGTCCGAACGAATTATATTTCCAGATGGAAATATAATTTAATACATTATACAAGAAAATAATTAACGAAGAAAGTACCTAACGTGAGTGCTTGGCTGACCATAAGCCATTGTTATCACCCCAGAACGAAACGCGAATAGGAAGGGAAAGAAAGTCCTAGCTAGCTAAGCCACATTATCTCAAAGTGAAACGTACGTGTAGTCGAGACGTGGCTAAGCGATAAGGGCGTTCTGGCACCAGTGCACCGAAGCTGTGAGAACCACCTCAGTGTCATATATGGATAACGGCTAATGAGGTACTTTCTGATGGTCACTTTTCGATTCCGCATGACTGTACGTTGCATAATTTCAGTTTGCGACAACGCGCTTATTTACACTCATCGAACTAAAGATAGTGGGTGCGTAACCGCTGTCCATTTGTTTGTTTGTTTGTTTCTTTATTGGTTTCTTTCCAATACAAGGAAAAAGCGAAGGGAGAGCTAAAGGCTACTAGCCTGACGAGGCCCTCCCTCCGCATACAGTTTCGACAACATTACAAAAGAGATTTGAGAAAACAGCACACACATTTGTAGTTACACTCTACACAGTTCTATGTCATAGAGGATCTAGTTCATATCACTGCACACAAATATATAAAACAGATTTCTTGTCGTAGATGTGACAGAACGGGAAAAAAAACATATGAACGCAAATGCAAAATGTCAATCATCGTAGCGAACATATGAAAAAAGAGAAAAAAGGCGACATCCAACACACAGTAAAAGAGCACTGTTTTACAGACAAACGCTACATATGGTTTTAAATGAGATGTCACTGGTAGCGAATTTCTTTCTCGATAACCATTGTTTTGAATGTTTTTTTCTTAATCGATTTGTTGAGGTCGACATCATCTGGAAGTTTATTTAGAAGCACCGGAATTTGGTAATTTAAATGTTGTTTTCCATAATTCGTGCGTGTTCGAGGCTTTCTGCGCTCTTGCCTTCGAAGGGCGAGCGTGTGTGTTTCAGCGGGATTGCTAAATGCGTGTAGTTTATGTTTTTGTACATACTGCAATAACTTGAAGCAATAAATTTCATCAGCTCTTAGCAGAGAATACTTTACACACTGTGGACCTGTTGGCAAGTCTTGTGGGTGTCCTGCATATCTTTCGAGTAGGCGAAGTACACGCTTCTGAAACTTTAGTATTCGGAGGTAGTTTCTACTAGAGGTTGTACCCCAAACCAAAATACAGTAGGAAAGTCTGGAATAAAAGAGAGTATAATAAAGAGAAACTTTAAGCCACAAAGGTATAAGTGAGCTTATTCTATACAAGCAGCCGAGCGATCTACTGAGCTCCAAAGCAAGATTATCAATGTGGGTGTTCCAAGACAAATTTTCTTGGAACCATACTCCCAGAAATTTTTGCTTCACCTCTTGTTTTAACGGAGTGCCCCGAAAGGTAATATGAATATCATTCTTCATTGGCTTGTTAATCGGAGCGAATAAAATATATTTGGTTTTATTAGTATTCAACTGTAACCTGTTGGCATGTAACCAGTCAGAAAGTGACTCCATATACTTATTAACAATCTCCTGAAGCTCTGTAAGGGTACGTGCAGTGAAGAAAAAATTCGTGTCATCTGCGTACATTATTAGTTTAGGGGAATTATAGATGCTACAGAGATCATTAATATAGACTAAGAATAATAGCGGTCCAAGAATAGAGCCTTGAGGAACACCTTGTTTAACTACTATTTTTGTAGTCGTTCCTTGGTGGACACTTACATATTGAAGCCTATTGCTTAAGTAACTCTCTATCAGTTTAAGGACGACGCCGCGAACACCGTATCTTTTTAGTTTAATTAATAGCACATCATGACACACTGAGTCAAAAGCTTTTCGTAGATCTACAAACAGTCCTAGCGTGTAAAGCCTGTGCTCAAAGTTATGTATAATATCATGCTTGATACTGAGAAGTGCGTCCTCGGTAGATTTTCCTTTTTGAAATCCGAACTGCATGTCACTTATTACCCCATATTTCGCAAAGAATTTTTCTAGTCTTATATTTATGGCCCCTTCAAATACTTTCGATAGAACAGGCAGGACCGAGATTGGCCTATAGTTGCTTATGTCTCCTTCAGCACCACCCTTGTGAATAGGACAGATGCGGGCTATCTTGAGCGAGTCAGGGAAGATTCCAGTCTCAAACATTTTATTTATTATGTCTGCTAGGATGGGGGATAGGATTTCAGACACATGTTTAATTGGCATTGCTTTAATTTCATCAGAACCAGAAGCAACATCATTTCTAATCCCATTGATAAGTTTGTTGATTTCGTGAGGAGTTACTGGTGCGAGAACCATAGAGTTCACTATCGTAACGCTGTTATCAACCAAGTTATGCTCTTCATCATTTTCCTGCTCGTACACTGCGCTCGTGGCAAAATAGGCGTTAAGGGCGGTGGCCGCTTCAAGACCGGTTAGTGTGCCTGTAGGTGTGACTATTTTTAGTACGGTACATTGTTCTTTCTTCCCAGTTAGATTTTTTACTTCATTCCATATTTTCCTAGGATCCTTACCTATTTTGGCAAAAACCTGTTCATAATATTCTACCTTAGCATTTTTAATTTCACTGCTCAGTTTATTTCTATACTGTTTGAAAGTGATTAGGGCATCTTCTCCTCGCGTTTTTAAAAACATATGGAACAAACGGTTCTTTTTTGTTATTTTCTTTAATAAGGAGTTGTTAATCCAGGGCTTCCGTATTCTTTTACATCTTGGCCTACTCATTTCCGTTGGAAATGCTTGATTGTAGCATGCAATAAGTTTATCAAGAAAAATATTGTACGCCTTACTAGGGTCGTCTTCTTTTAATACGCATGCCCAATCAACGGTAGCAACCAGAACGCAAAAGAGTTTCAATGACTGATCATTTATCCTGCGGATGATCTTCTTTGGTACATGACTACGTTTACCACACAAAGAGGGGATAAGACAAAAAGCTGGAAGGTGATCACTAATTCCTAGCGTCAGCAATCCAGCAGCACAATTCGGTGGGTGTATGTTCGTAATACATACATCAAGCAAAGTTGCAGTATTGGGTGTCACTCTTGTTGCTTCGACGATAGTGTTTACGCATGCGTAAGATGTGACTAATTCTGTCAGTTGTCTTGAAGGGGCATCATGCGATAGCATATCTATGTTGACGTCACCCATTATCACGAAAGACAGACCAGTACAAGTAAGGTGTCGCAGTAGATTGTCTAGGAACTCGAAGAAATTTGTTTTGTTACCTGCGGGTGGCCTATAGATAACGGCAGCTACATTATTTTCCACATGTATGGTAAGGCACTCAACATCATTGTTAACGACCGAAAAATCACGCAAAACTTCATGAGACATAGGTCGTTTGATGTACGCGGCTACGCCACCGCCCCTTCCATGCGACCTAACAGCACCTTGATAAGCATAGTTTTGAAAGAATGGGGGTTGTTCTTCAACTCTTAACCACGTCTCTGTGAATAACATCAAATTAAATTCAACGGTCAATGAAGTGAAGAAGTCGCGTAATTCTTCTTGTTTGTTTCTTATACTGCGCACGTTCAAGTGGAACACTCGCAATTGGTTCTGAGTAGTCTCTGCCAAAGAATTGAAGGCGTTTATAGTATAGTAGTGAGAAGAGTGTAAAGCTGCCATATTCTTGCTTGTTGCTATTTCTGGCATGTGGTTAATCACTTCACTTAGTTTCGCGGGACATTTTTTCCAGGTCACTCGTAGCGTTTATCCGCAAAGTTGCAGACTGTTCGTCCCTTCGAGCAAAGATTTTGCCACCGTTTGTCCACACAAACTTCCAGCCTACTTCACGCTTTTTCTTTGTCGCCGCACCGAGAAGCTGCTTACCATGACGGGTAAGATGCTCATTCACGTAGACTGGCTTAGATTCTTCAAAACCCAGTTTTGTAGTGTTAATCCGGATTTTTCTGGCCTTCTGAAGGACAGCATTGCGTTTTGTGCGTCGGACAAAACGAACGATGATATTTGTCTCATCATGTCTTGCAGTCGGCACTCTGTGGCATGCATCAATGTCGGCATCGGTAATTTCTTCATCCACAAGCGCACCAATCTTTTTAATTATGATCACTGGCTCGCCATCAAGTGGCACTCCCTTAATTTCGAGGTTATTTCCCCTCTGGTATTGCTCCAGCTCCTCGATGCGGCGTGACAGTCGCGCGTTGTCAGCTTTAAGATCTTTATTTTCTTGAAGCAAATTATGAATGTCATCTCTTAGTGTCCTTAGGTCCTGAATGTCTTCTTTCAGTGTCTTTACATCTTGCAAGCTATCTTTGATTGCCCTGAGCTCAGCTCTCAGCTCCCGCCGCAAGTCCTCAATCGCTTTAGCCGTTTCCCCTGGCATAATAAATCGATGCAAAAGTAAACAAAGATTTACAACAAGTAAATCAGCAGCAGACTAGGCCACATGTACATTCGGCAGGTGCGTTCGGCAGCGGTGCACTGGTATTGTTTTGGAATAGCAAAGGACAATGCTTACCTGCAAAGAGCAGATATGAATCTCAGTGACGTTGAACACAGGTGCACCGCTGCCGAACTGCCGTGAGGAAGGATTCGGCGATCCCTTTTAAGCCCAGCAAAAGATGCTTGCAGCCCTCTGTCGTCGCAAAACCAATGCTTGCGGTCAACAGCCGATGTCTGGGGGGCGTCAGTCTTGCCTTCACGTCGATCCCAGCAGTGCGGTCTGTGCTGGCCGATAGCAATCTTCTACGGCTTCTGCGATGAAGGAACTGCAAAGAGCAGATATGAATCTCAGTGACGTTGAACACAGGTGCACCGCTGCCGAACTGCCGTGAGGAAGGATTCGGCGATCCCTTTTAAGCCCAGCAGAAGATGCTTGCAGCCCTCTGTCGTCGCAAAACCAATGCTTGCGGTCAACAGCCGATGTCTGGGGGGCGTCAGTCTTGCCTTCACGTCGATCCCAGCAGTGCGGTCTGTGCTGGCCGATAGCAATCTTCTACGGCTTCTGCGATGAAGGAACTGCAAAGAGCAGATATGAATCTCAGTGACGTTGAACACAGGTGCACCGCTGCCGAACTGATTTGATATATTGTTTAGCCGCCCGGACTTCTTTCTTTCTTTCTTTCTTTCTTTCTTTCTTTCTTTCTTTCTTTCTTTCTTTCTTTCTTTCTTTCTTTCTTTCTTTCTTTCTTTCTGTATTTGTGCTGTGCGCAATCACGTTCCTTGGACGAATTATCTGCTGGAATGAAATGCGATTTCCTTTTTTACTAAAAGATGGGTTCCTTAGTCGTGGATGAAATGTCGCTAAAGCAGGCTGCGACATACGAAAGAAAGACAGACAGGATTCATGGACTAATTGAAATGGGAGGTCTGGAGAAGGAACTCGGAATTGAAAATGAACTGGCCACACACCTTCTCACTATTGTGTTTGTCGGGCTGTCGACGCACTACACGTAAGATTATCATTACTTTTACTAGCGCAATTCCAAAGGCTTCCATTGCGATGAAAAGGTCGCCATGATATAAGACATACCATTTCAACTTCTTTGAACAATATAAGATTCGGAAAGAACTACCTGAAAATTTAGCGTGGAATAGTGATTTAACGAAATATCCAGCGCCTTTGTATTTTTCAGCTTCCCGGTCGGATATTACTTCACGCAGTCTATAAAAGGGGATCAAATGCACCGACTAGCACTCCAAGTCATGAGGTCCATTGAAGAAGCAGGTTTTCAAGTTCTCCGACTTGTAGCCGACAACCACGCATCTGACTGCAAGATGTTTGCCATATTCTGAAGTGGTCAAATAATTCCAGTCGCGCCGTAAGTTGTTCGGTGTACTTGCTTGGACTTCCCGTTTCAGCACAGCGTATGTCTGGGAGATTTGTAAATATGAGTCAACACTGATGCTCAGTTTATATTATAGAAAACTTATTCAGACTAGCCGTAGTTCATTTATGTAGAGCACATGTATCATATGTTGTAATGTTGTACGAGCGCAAGTATATAATTAAGAAATTAATGCTTTTGTCAATACCGTCTTTCGCAATACGCGCAGCGCTGATCGCATGACTTTAGAAATAAACCAAGATCTACACGCCTGAGTTTCAGGCTGCGTGTACATTTGTATTAGTGAACTGAAAAAATTAACAGCTAGACAGTGGGAGCCTGAAAACCATTGAATATTAATTTGTAGAACCATCACGTGACGAAAAGAGTTTCATCCATAGATATTGCTAACTGAAGTGCACGCATCATCAGCAAGGCTTTCAGATTCGTTTCTGAGAAGCAACATCAAAAACAAAATAATTATATATATATATATATATATACATATCATCAGCCTGGTTACGCCCACTGCAGGGCAAAGGCCTCTCCCATACTTCTCCAACAACCCCGGTAATGTACTAATTGTGGCCATGTCGTCCCTGCAAACTCCTTAATCTCACTTTGCTGGTGAAGCAGCGCACAGACACGGACACAGTGAAGAGAAACAGGAAAAAACGACACTCGCTGCACTCGCAACTATTTAGTTGCGAGTGCAGCGAGTGTCGTTTTTTCCTGTTTCTCTTCACTGTGTCCGTGTCTGTGCGCTGCTTCACCAGCAAGGTATCATGATCACACACCAACTAGCCCAACTTTCCACTTTACTGTCCTTAATCTCATCCGCCCACCTAACTTTCTGCCGCCCCCTGCTACGCTTCCCTTCCCTTGGAATCCCGTCCGTAACCCTTAGTGTCCATCGGTTATCTTCCCTCCTCATTACATGTCCTGCCCATGCCCATTTCGTTTTCTTGATTTCAACTAAGATGTCATTAACTCGCGTTTGTTCCCTCACCCAATCTGCTCTTTTCTTATCCCCTAACGTTACACGCATCATTCTTCTTTCCATAGCTCGTTGCGTCGTCCTCAATTTAAGTAGAACCCTTTTCGTAAGCCTCCGATTCCTGCCCCGTAGGTGAGCGCTGGTAAGACACATTTATTATACACTTTTCTCTTGAGGGATAATGGCAAACTGCTGTTTATGATCTGAGAATGCCTGTCAAACGCGCCCAAGCCCATTCTTATTTTTCTGATTATTTCAGTCTCATGATCCGGATCCACGGTCACTACCTGCCTTAAGTAGATGTATTCCCTTACCTCTTGCAGTGCCTCACTACCCATCATAAACTGCTGTTCTCTTCCGAGACTGTTAAACATTACTTTAGTTTTCTGCAGATTATTTTTAGACCCACCCTTCTGCTTTGCCTCTCCAAGTCAGTGAGCATGCATTGCAATTGGTCCCCTGAGTTACTAAGCAAGGCAATATCATCAGCGAATCGCAAGTTACTAAGGTATTCTCCATTAACTTTTATCCCAAAGTCTTCCCAATCCAGGTCTCTGAAAAGCATGCCGATGCTACTCTTTTTAGCACCCGCACATGGATTCGTGCCAAAACGCGTTTTAGGCATGCATATGCATCTTTTGGTAGACGCGATTGCAGTTTTCTGCAAAAGCACACGATATGCATGCAAATGGTGCTTTTGGCAGAACGCGCACGTGGATTTCTACCAAACGACATGAAAAGCATGCCGATGCTGCTCTTTTTAGCACCCGCACATGGATTTGTGCCAAAACGCGTTTTAAGCATGCATATGCATCTTTTGGTAGACGCGATTGCAGGTTTCTGCAAAACCACACGATATGCATGCAAATGGTGCTTTTGGCAGAACGCGCACGTGGATTTCTACCAAACGACGTGAAAAGCATGCCGATGCTGCTCTTTTTAGAACCCGCACATGGATTTGTGCCAAAACGCGTTTTAAGCATGCATATGCATCTTTTGGTAGACGCGATTGCAGTTTTCTGCAAAACCACACGATATGCATGCAAATGGTGCTTTTGGCAGAACGCGCACGTGGATTTCTACCAAACGACGTGAAAAGCATGCCGATGCTGCTCTTTTTAGCACCCGCACATGGATTTGTGCCAAAACGCGTTTTAAGCATGCACAAGCATCTTTTGGTAGACGCGGATGCAGTTTTCTGCAAAACCACACGATATGCATGCAAATGGTGCTTTTGGCAGAACGCGCACGTGGATTTCTACCAAACGACGTGAAAAGCATGCCGATGCTGCTCTTTTTAGCACCCGCACATGGATTTGTGCCAAAACGCGTTTTAAGCATGAATGTGCACGTTTGTTAGACGCGACTGCAGTTTTCTGCAAAACCACACGATATGCATGGAAATGGTGCTTTTGGCAGAACGCGCACAAGGATTTCTACCAAACGACGTGAAAAGCATGCCGATGCTGCTCTTTTTAGCACCCGCACATGGATTTTCGCCGAAACGCGTTTTAAGCATGCATATGCATCTTTTGGTAGACGCGATTGCAGTTTTCTGCAAAACCACACGATATGCATGCAAATGGTGCTTTTGGCAGAACGCGCACGTGGATTTCTACCAAACGACGTGAAAAGCATGCCGATGCTGCTCTTTTTAGCACCCGCACATGGATTTGTGCCAAAACGCGTTTTAAGCATGCATATGCATCTTTTGGAAGACGCGATTGCAGTTTTCTGCAAAACCACACGATATGCATGCAAATGGTGCTTTTGGCCGAACGCGCACGTGGAGTTCTACCAAACGACGTGAAAAGCATGCCGATGCTGCTCTTTTTAGCACCCGCACATGGATTTGTGCCAAAACGCGTTTTAAGCATGCACAAGCATCTTTTGGTAGACGCGGATGCAGTTTTCTGCAAAACCACACGATATGCATGCAAATGGTGCTTTTGGCAGAACGCTCACGTGGATTTCTACCAAACGACGTGAAAAGCATGCGATGCTGCTCTTTTTAGCACCCGCACATGGATTTGTGCCAAAACGCGTTTTAAGCATGGATATGCACCTTTTGGTAGACGCGATTGCAGTTTTCTGCAAAACCACACGATATGCATGGAAATGGTGCATTTGGCAGAACGCGCACGTGAATTTCTACCAAACGACGTGAAATGCATGCCCATGCTGCTCTTTTTAGCACCCGCACATGGATTTGTGCCAAAACGCGTTTTAAGCATGCATATGCATCTTTTGGTAGACGCGATTGCAGTTTTCTGCAAAACCACACGATATGCATGCAAATGGTGCTTTTGGCAGAACGCGCGTGTGGAGTTCTACCAAACGACGTGAAAAGCATGCCGATGCTGCTCGTTTAGCACCCGCACATGGATTTGTGCCAAAACGCGTTTTAAGCATGCATATGCATCTTTTGGTAGACGCCATGGCAGTTTTCTGCAAAACCACACGATATGCATGCAAATGGTGCTTTTGGCAGAACGCGCACGTGGATTTCTACCAAACGACGTGAAAAGCATGCCGATGCTGCTCTTTTTAGCACCCGCACATGGATTTGTGCCAAAACGCGTTTTAAGCATGCACAAGAATCTTTTGGTAGACGCGGATGCAGTTTTCTGCAAAACCACACGATATGCATGCAAATGGTGCTTTTGGCAGAACGCGCAAGTGGATTTCTACCAAACGTCGTGAAAAGCATGCCGATGCTGCTCTTTTTAGCACCCGCACATGGATTTGTGCCAAAACGCGTTTAAAGCATGCATATGCATCTTTTGGTAGACGCGATTGCAGTTTTCTGCAAAACCACACGATATGCATGGAAATGGTGCATTTGGCAGAACGCGCACGTGGATTTCTACCAAACGACGTGAAAAGCATGCCGATGCTGCTCTTTTTAGCACACGCACATGGATTTGTGCCAAAACGCGTTTTAAGCATGCACAAGCATCTTTTCGTAGACGCGGATGCAGTTTTCTGCAAAACCACACGATATGCATGCAAATGGTGCTTTTGGCAGAACGCGCAAGTGGATTTCTACCAAACGTCGTGAAAAGCATGCCGATGCTGCTCTTTTTAGCACCCGCACATGGATTTGTGCCAAAACGCGTTTAAAGCATGCATATGCATCTTTTGGTAGACGCGATTGCAGTTTTCTGCAAAACCACACGATATGCATGCAAATGGTGCTTTTGGCAGAACGCGGACATGGATTTCTACCAAACGACGAGAAAAGCATGCCGATGCTGCTCCTTTTAGCACCCGCACATGGATTCGTGCCAAAACGCGTTTTACGCATGCATATGCATCTTTTGGTAGACGCGATTGTAGTTTTCTGCAAAAGCACACGATATGCATGCAAATGGTGCTTTTGGCAGAACGCGCACGTGGATTTCTACCAAACGACGTGAAAAGCATGCCGATGCTGCTCTTTTTAGCACCCGCACATGGATTTGTGCCAAAACGCGTTTTAAGCATGCATATGCATCTTTTGGTAGACGCGATTGCAGTTTTCTGCAAAACCACACGATATGCATGCAAATGGTGCTTTTGGCAGAACGCGCACGTGGATTTCTACCAAACGGCGTGAAAAGCATGCCGATGCTGCTCTTTTTAGCACCCGCACATGGATTTGTGCCAAAACGCGTTTTAAGCATGCACAAGAATCTTTTGGTAGACGCGGATGCAGTTTTCTGCAAAACCACACGATATGCATGCAAACGGTGCTTTTGGCAGAACGCGCAAGTGGATTTCTTCCAAACGTCGTGAAAAGCATGCCGATGCTGCTCTTTTTAGCACCCGCACATGGATTTGTGCCAAAACGCGTTTAAAGCATGCATATGCATCTTTTGGTAGACGCGATTGCAGTTTTCTGCAAAACCACACGATATGCATGGAAATGCTGCATTTGGCAGAACGCGCACCTGGATTTCTACCAAACGACGTGAAAAGCATGCCGATGCTGCTCTTTTTAGCACCCGCACATGGATTTGTGCCAAAACGCGTTTTAAGCATGCATATGCATCTTTTGGTAGACGCGATTGCAGTTTTCTGCAAAACCATACGATATGCATGCAAATGGTGCTTTTGGCAGAACGCGGACATGGATTTCTACCAAACGACGTGAAAAGCATGCCGATGCTGCTCTTTTTAGCACCCGCACATGGATTCGTGCCAAAACGCGTTTTAAGCATGCATATGCATCTTTTGGTAGACGCGATTGCAGTTTTCTGCAAAAGCACACGATATGCATGCAAATGGTGCTTTTGGCAGAACGCGCAAGTGGATTTCTACCAAACGACGTGAAAAGCATGCCGATGCTGCTCTTTTTAGCACCCGCACATGGATTTGTGCCAAAACGCATTTTAAGCATGCATATGCATCTTTTGGTAGACGCGATGGCAGTTTTCTGCAAAACCGCACGATATGCATGCAAATGGTGCTTTTGGCAGAACGCGCGCGTGGATGTCTACCAAACGACGTGAAAAGCATGCCGATGCTGCTCTTTTTAGCACCCGCACATGGATTCGTGCCAAAACGCGTTTTAAGCATGCATATGCATCTTTTGGTAGACGCGATTGCAGTTTTCTGCAAAACCACACGATATGCATGCAAATGGTGCTTTTGGCAGAACGCGCACGTGGATTTCTACCAAACGACGTGAAAAGCATGCCGATGCTGCTCTTTTTAGCACCCGCACATGGATTCGTGCCAAAACGAGTTTTAATCATGCATATGCATGTTTTGGTAGACGCGATTGCAGTTTTCTGTAAAACCACACGATATGCATGCAAATGGTGCTTTTGGCAGAACGCGCACGTAGATTTCTACCAAACGACGTGAAAAGCATGCCGATGCTGCTTTTTTAGCACCCGCACATGGATTCGTGCCAAAACGCGTTTTAAGCACGCATATGCATCTTTTGGTAGACGCGATTGCAGCTTTCTGCAAAACCACACGATATGCATGCAAATGGTGCTTTTGGCAGAAAGCGGACATGGATTTCTACCAAACGACGTGAAAAGCATGCCGATGCTGCTCTTTTTAGCACCCGCACATGGATTCGTGCCAAAACGCGTTTTAAGCATGCATATGCATCTTTTGGTAGACGCGATTGCAGTTTTCTGCAAAAGCACACGATATGCATGCAAATGGTGCTTTTGGCAGAACGCGCAAGTGCATTTCTACCAAACGACGTGAAAAGCATGCCGATGCTGCTCTTTTTAGCACCCGCACATGGATTTGTGCCAAAACGCATTTTAAGCATGCATATGCATCTTTTGGTAGACGCTATTGCAGTTTTCTGCAAAACCGCACGATATGCATGCAAATGGTGCTTTTGGCAGAACGCGCAAGTGGATTTCTACCAAACGTCGTGAAAAGCATGCCGATGCTGCTCTTTTTAGCACCCGCACATGGATTTGTGCCAAAACGCGTTTAAAGCATGCATATGCATCTTTTGGTAGACGCGATTGCAGTTTTCTGCAAAACCACACGATATGCATGGAAATGGTGCATTTGGCAGAACGCGCACGTGGATTTCTACCAAACGACGTGAAAAGCATGCCGATGCTGCTTTTTTAAGCACCCGCACATGGATTCGTGCCAAAACGCGTTTTAAGCATGCATATACATCTTTTGGTAGACGCGATTGCAGTTTTCTGCAAAACCACACGATATGCATGCAAATGGTGCTTTTGGCAGAACGCGCACGTGGATTTCTACCAAACGACGTGAAAAGCATGCCGATGCTGCTCTTTTTAGCAACCGCACATGGATTCGTGCCAAAACGCGTTTTAAGCATGCACAAGCAACTTTTGGTAGACGCGGATGCAGTTTTCTGGAAAACCACACGATATGCATGCAAATGGTGCTTTCGGCAGAACGCGCAAGTGGATTTCTACCAAACGTCGTGAAAAGCATGCCGATGCTGCTCTTTTTAGCACCCGCACATGGATTTGTGCCAAAACGCGTTTAAAGCATGCATATGCATCTTTTGGTAGACGCAATTGCAGCTTTCTGCAAAACCACACGATATGCATGCAAATGGTGCTTTTGGCAGAAAGCGGACATGGATTTCTACCAAACGACGTGAAAAGCATGCCGATGCTGCTCTTTTTAGCACCCGCACATGGATTCGTGCCAAAACGCGTTTTAAGCATGCATATGCATCTTTTGGTAGACGCGATTGCAGTTTTCTGCAAAAGCACACGATATGCATGCAAATGGTGCTTTTGGCAGAACGCGCAAGTGCATTTCTACCAAACGACGTGAAAAGCATGCCGATGCTGCTCTTTTTAGCACCCGCACATGGATTTGTGCCAAAACGCATTTTAAGCATGCATATGCATCTTTTGGTAGACGCTATTGCAGTTTTCTGCAAAACCGCACGATATGCATGCAAATGGTGCTTTTGGCAGAACGCGCGCGTGGATGTCTACCAAACGACGTGAAAAGCATGCCGATGCTGCTCTTTTTAGCACCCGCACATGGATTCGTGCCAAAACGCGTTTTAAGCATGCATATGCATCTTTTGGTAGACGCGATTGCAGTTTTCTGCAAAACCACACGATATGCATGCAAATGGTGCTTTTGGCAGAACGCGCGTGGATTTCTACCAAACGACGTGAAAAGCATGCCGATGCTGCTCTTTTTAGCACCCGCACATGGATTCGTGCCAAAACGCGTTTTAATCATGCATATGCATGTTTTGGTAGACGCGATTGCAGTTTTCTGTAAAACCACACGATATGCATGCAAATGGTGCTTTTGGCAGAACGCGAACGTAGATTTCTACCAAACGACGTGAAATGCATGCCGATGCTGCTTTTTTTAGCACCCGCACATGGATTCGTGCCAAAACGCGTTTTAAGCACGCATATGCATCTTTTGGTAGACGCGATTGCAGTTTTCTGCAAAACCACACGATATGCATGCAAATGGTGCTTTTGGCAGAACGCGCACGTGGATTTCTACCAAACGACGTGAAAAGCATGCCGAAGCTGCTCTTTTTACACCCGCACATGGATTTGTGCAAAAACGCGTTTTAAGCATGCACAAGCATCTTTTGGTAGACGCGATTGCAGTTTTCTGCAAAACCACACGATATGCATGCAAATGGTGCTTTTGGCAGAACGCGCACGTGGATTTCTACCAAACGACGTGAAAAGCATGCCGAAGCTGCTCTTTTTAGCACCCGCACATGGATTTGTGCCAAAACGCGTTTGAAGCATGCACAAACATCTTTTGGTAGACGCGGATGCAGTTTTCTGTAAAACCACATGATATGCATGCAAATGGTGCTTTTTGCAGAACGCGCACGTAGATTTCTACCAAACGACGTGAAAAGCATGCCGATGCTGCTTTTTTTAGCACCCGCACATGGATTCGTGCCAAAACGCGTTTTAATCATGCATATGCATGTTTTGGTAAACGCGATTGCAGTTTTCTGTAAAACCACACGATATGCATGCAAATGGTGCTTTTGGCAGAACGCGCACGTAGATTTCTACCAAACGACGTGAAAAGCATGCCGATGCTGCTTTTTTAGCACCCGCACATGGATTCGTGCCAAAACGCGTTTTAAGCACGCACATGCATCTTTTGGTAGACGCGATTGCAGTTTTCTGCAAAACCACACGATATGCATGCAAATGGTGCTTTTGGCAGAACGCGCACGTGGATTTCTACCAAACGACGTGAAAAGCATGCCGAAGCTGCTCTTTTTAGCACCCGCACATGGATTTGTGCCAAAACGCGTTTGAAGCATGCACAAACATCTTTTGGTAGACGCGGATGCAGTTTTCTGCAAAACCACACGATATCCATGCAAATGGTGCTTTTGGCAGAACGCCGACGTGGATTTCTACCAAACGACGTGAAAAGCATGCCGATGCTACTCTTTTTAGCACACGCACATGGATTCGTGCCAAAACGCGTTTTAAGCATGCATATGCATCTTTTGGTAGACGCGATTGCAGTTTTCTGCAAAACCACACGATATGCATGCAAATGGTGCTTTTGGCAGAACGCCGACGTGGATTTCTACCAAACGACGTGAAAAGCATGCCGATGCTGCTCTTTTTAGCACCCGCACATGGATTCGTGCCAAAACGCGTTTTAAGCATGCATATGCATCTTTTGGTAGACGCGATTGCAGTTTTCTGCAAAACCACATGATATGCATGCAAATGGTGCTTTTGGCAGAACGCACAAGTGGATTTCTACCAAACGTCGTGAAAAGCATGCCGATGCTGCTCTTTTTAGCGCCCGCACATGGATTTGTGCCAAAACGCGTTTTAAGCATGCATATGCATCTTTTGGTAGACGCGATGCAGTTTTCTGCAAAACCACACGATATGCATGCAAATGGTGCTTTTGGCAGAACGCGCACGTGGATTTCTACCAAACGACGTGAAAAGCATGCCGATGCTGCTCTTTTTAGCACCCGCACATGGATTTGTGCCAAAACGCGTTTTAAGCATGCATATGCATCTTTTGGTAGACGTGATTGCAGCTTTCTGCAAAACCGCACGATATGCATGCAAATGGTGCTTTTGGCAGAACGCGCACGTGGATTTCTACCAAACGACGTGAAAAGCATGCCGATGCTGCTCTTTTTAGCACCCGCACAGGGATTCGTGCCAAAACGCGTTTTAAGCATGCATATGCATCTTTTGGTAGACACGATTGCAGTTTTCTGCAAAACCACACGATATGCATGCAAATGGTGCTTTTGGCAGAACGCGCACGTGGATTTCTACCAAACGACGTGAAAAGCATGCCGATGCTGCTCTTTTTAGCACCCGCACATGGATTCGTGCCAAAACGCGTTTTAATCATGCATATGCATGTTTTGGTAGACGCGATTTCAGTTTTCTGTAAAACCACACGATATGCATGCAAATGGTGCTTTTTGCAGAACGCGCACGTAGATTTCTACCAAACGACGTGAAAAGCATGCCGATGCTGCTTTTTTTAGCACCTGCACATGGATTCGTGCCAAAACGCGCTTTTAGCACGCATATGCATCTTTTGGTAGACGCGATTGCAGTTTTCTGCAAAACCACACGATATGCATGCAAATGGTGCTTTTGGCAGAACGCGCACGTGGATTTCTACCAAACGACGTGAAAAGCATGCCGAAGCTGCTCTTTTTAGCACCCGCACATGGATTTGTGCCAAAACGCGTTTTAAGCATGCACAAGCATCTTTTGGTAGACGCGGATGCAGTTTTCTGCAAAACCACACGATATCCATGCAAATGGTGCTTTTGGCAGAACGCGCACGTGGATTTCTACCAAACCACGTGAAAAGCATGCCGATGCAACTCTTTTAAGCACACGCACATGGATTCGTGCGAAAACGCGTTTTAAGCATGCATATGCATCTTTTGGTAGACGCGATTGCAGTTTTCTGCAAAACCACACGATATGCATGCAAATGGTGCTTTTGGCAGAACGCAGACGTGGATTTCTACCAAACGACGTGAAAAGCATGCCGATGCTGCTCTTTTTAGCACCCGCACATGGATTCGTGCCAAAACGCGTTTTAAGCATGCATATGCATCTTTTGGTAGACGCGATTGCAGTTTTCTGCAAAACCACATGATATGCATGCAAATGGTGCTTTTGGCAGAACGCACAAGTGGATTTCTACCAAACGTCGTGAAAAGCATGCCGATGCTGCTCTTTTTAGCACCCGCACATGGATTTGTGCCAAAACGCGTTTTAAGCATGCATATGCATCTTTTGGTAGACGCGATGCAGTTTTCTGCAAAACCACACGATATGCATGCAAATGGTGCTTTTGGCAGAACGCGCACGTGGATTTCTACCAAACGACGTGAAAAGCATGCCGATGCTGCTCTTTTTAGCACCCGCACATGGATTCGTGCCAAAACGCGTTTTAATCATGCATATGCATGTTTTGGTAGACGCGATTGCAGTTTTCTGTAAAAGCACACGATATGCATGCAAATGTTGCTTTTTGCAGAACGCGCACGTAGATTTCTACCAAACGACGTGAAAAGCATGCCGATGCTGCTTTTTTTAGCACCCGCACATGGATTCGTGCCAAAACGCGTTTTAAGCACGCATATGCATCTTTTGGTAGACGCGATTGCAGTTTTCTCCAAAACCACACGATATGCATGCAAATAGTGCTTTTGGCAGAACGCGCACGTGGATTTCTACCAAACGACGTGAAAAGCATGCCGAAGCTGCTCTTTTTAGCACCCGCACATGGATTTGTGCCAAAACGCGTTTTAAGCATGCACAAGCATCTTTTGGTAGACGCGGATGCAGTTTTCTGCAAAACCACACGATATCCATGCAAATGGTGCTTTTGGCAGAACGCGCACGTGGATTTCTACCAAACCACGTGAAAAGCATGCCGATGCTACTCTTTTTAGCACACGCACATGGATTCGTGCCAAAACGCGTTTTAAGCATGCATATGCATCTTTTGGTAGACGCGATTGCAGTTTTCTGCAAAACCACACGATATGCATGCAAATGGTGCTTTTGGCAGAACGCGGACGTGGATTTCTACCAAACGACGTGAAAAGCATGCCGATGCTGCTCTTTTTAGCACCCGCACATGGATTCGTGCCAAAACGCGTTTTAGGCATGCATATGCATCTTTTGGTAGACGCGATTGCAGTTTTCTGCAAAACCACATGAAATGCATGCAAATGGTGCTTTTGGCAGAACGCGCACGTAGATTTCTACCAAACGACGTGAAAAGCATGCCGATGCTGCTCTTTTTAGCGCCCGCACATGGATTTGTGCCAAAACGCGTTTTAAGCATGCATATGCATCTTTTGGTAGACGCGATGCAGTTTTCTGCAAAACCACACGATATGCATGCAAATGGTGCTTTTGGCAGAACGCGCACGTGGATTTCTACCAAACGACGTGAAAAGCATGCCGATGCTGCTCTTTTTAGCACCCGCACATGGATTTGTGCCAAAACGCGTTTTAAGCATGCATATGCATCTTTTGGTAGACGTGATTGCAGCTTTCTGCAAAACCGCACGATATGCATGCAAATGGTGCTTTTGGCAGAACGCGCACGTGGATTTCTACCAAACGACGTGAAAAGCATGCCGATGCTGCTCTTTTTAGCACCCGCACAGGGATTCGTGCCAAAACGCGTTTTAAGCATGCATATTCATCTTTTGGTAGACACGATTGCAGTTTTCTGCAAAACCACACGATATGCATGCAAATGGTGCTTTTGGCAGAACGCGCACGTGGATTTCTACCAAACGACGTGAAAAGCATGCCGATGCTGCTCTTTTTAGCACCCGCACATGGATTCGTGGCAAAACGCGTTTTAATCATGCATATGCATGTTTTGGTAGACGAGATTTCAGTTTTCTGTAAAACCACACGATATGCATGCAAATGGTGCTTTTTGCAGAACGCGCACGTAGATTTCTACCAAACGACGTGAAAAGCATGTCGATGTGTCTTTTTTTAGCACCTGCACATGGATTCGTGCCAAAACGCGCTTTAAGCACGCATATGCATCTTTTGGTAGACGAGATTGCAGTTTTCTGCAAAACCACACGATATGCATGCAAATGGTGCTTTTGGCAGAACGCGCACGTGGATTTCTACCAAACGACGTAAAAAGCATGCCGAAGCTGCTCTTTTTAGCACCCGCACATGGATTTGTGCCAAAACGCGTTTTAAGCATGCACAAGCATCTTTTGGTAGACGCGGATGCAGTTTTCTGCAAAACCACACGATATCCATGCAAATGGTGCTTTTGGCAGAACGCGCGTGTGGATTTCTACCAAACGACGTGAAAAGCATGCCAATGCTGCTCTTTTTAGAACCCGCACATGAATTTGTGCCAAAACGCGTTTTAAGCATGAATACGACACTTTTGGTAGACGAGATTGCAGTTTTCTGCAAAACCACACGATTTGCATGCAAATGACGCTTTTGGCAGAACGCGCGTGTGGATTTCTACCAAACGACGTGAAAAGCGTGCCAATGCTGCTCTTTTTAGCACCCGCACTTGGATTTGTGCCAAAACGCGTTTTAAGCATGAATACGACACTTTTGGTAGACGAGATTGCAGTTTTCTGCAAAACCACACGATATGCATGCAAATGACGCTTTTGGCAGAACGCGCGTGTGGATTTCTACCAAACGACGTGAAAAGCATGGCAATGCTGCTCTTTTTAGAACCCGCACATGAATTTGTGCCAAAACGCGTTTTAAGCATGAATACGACACTTTTGGTAGACGAGATTGCAGTTTTCTGCAAAACCACACGATTTGCATGCAAATGACGCTTTTGGCAGAACGCGCGTGTGGATTTCTACCAAACGACGTGAAAAGCATGCCAATGCTGCTCTTTTTAGAACCCGCACATGGATTTGTGCCAAAACGCGTTTTAAGCATGAATACGACACTTTTGGTAGACGAGATTGCAGTTTTCTGCAAAACCACACGATATGCATGCAAATGACGCTTTTGGCAGAACGCGCGTGTGGATTTCTACCAAACGACGTGAAAAGCATGCCAATGCTGCTCTTTTTAGCACCCGCACATGGATTTGTGCCAACACGCGTTTTAAGCATGAATACGACACTTTTGGTAGACGAGGATGCAGTTTTCTGCAAAACCACACGATTTGCATGCAAATGACGCTTTTGGCAGAACGCGCGTGTGGATTTCTACCAAACGACGTGAAAAGCATGCCAATGCTGCTCTTTTTAGAACCCGCACATGAATTTGTGCCAAAACGCGTTTTAAGCATGAATACGACACTTTTGGTAGACGAGATTGCAGTTTTCTGCAAAACCACACGATTTGCATGCAAATGACGCTTTTGGCAGAACGCGCGTGTGGATTTCTACCAAACGACGTGAAAAGCGTGCCAATGCTGCTCTTTTTAGCACCCGCACTTGGATTTGTGCCAAAACGCGTTTTAAGCATGAATACGACACTTTTGGTAGACGAGATTGCAGTTTTCTGCAAAACCACACGATATGCATGCAAATGACGCTTTTGGCAGAACGCGCGTGTGGATTTCTACCAAACGACGTGAAAAGCATGCCAATGCTGCTCTTTTTAGAACCCGCACATGGATTTGTGCCAAAACGCGTTTTAAGCATGAATACGACACTTTTGGTAGACGAGATTGCTGTTTTCTGCAAAACCACACGATATGCATGCAAATGACGCTTTTGGCAGAACGCGCGTGTGGATTTCTACCAAACGACGTGAAAAGCATGCCAATGCTGCTCTTTTTAGAACCCGCACATGAATTTGTGCCAAAACGCGTTTTAAGCATGAATACGACACTTTTGGTAGACGAGATTGCAGTTTTCTGCAAAACCACACGATTTGCATGCAAATGACGCTTTTGGCAGAACGCGCGTGTGGATTTCTACCAAACGACGTGAAAAGCGTGCCAATGCTGCTCTTTTTAGCACCCGCACTTGGATTTGTGCCAAAACGCGTTTTAAGCATGAATACGACACTTTTGGTAGACGAGATTGCAGTTTTCTGCAAAACCACACGATATGCATGCAAATGACGCTTTTGGCAGAACGCGCGTGTGGATTTCTACCAAACGACGTGAAAAGCATGCCAACTGCTCTTTTTAGAACCCGCACATGGATTTGTGCCAAAACGCGTTTTAAGCATGAATACGACACTTTTGGTAGACGAGATTGCAGTTTTCTGCAAAACCACACGATATGCATGCAAATGACGCTTTTGGCAGAACGCGCGTGTGGATTTCTACCAAACGACGTGAAAAGCATGCCAATGCTGCTCTTTTTAGAACCCGCACATGAATTTGTGCCAAAACGCGTTTTAAGCATGAATACGACACTTTTGGTAGACGAGATTGCAGTTTTCTGCAAAACCACACGATTTGCATGCAAATGACGCTTTTGGCAGAACGCGCGTGTGGATTTCTACCAAACGACGTGAAAAGCGTGCCAATGCTGCTCTTTTTAGCACCCGCACTTGGATTTGTGCCAAAACGCGTTTTAAGCATGAATACGACACTTTTGGTAGACGAGATTGCAGTTTTCTGCAAAACCACACGATATGCATGCAAATGACGCTTTTGGCAGAACGCGCGTGTGGATTTCTACCAAACGACGTGAAAAGCATGCCAATGCTGCTCTTTTTAGCACCCGCACATGGATTTGTGCCAAAACGCGTTTTAAGCATGAATACGACACTTTTGGTAGACGAGATTGCAGTTTTCTGCAAAACCACACGATATGCATGCAAATGACGCTTTTGGCAGAACGCGCGTGTGGATTTCTACCAAACGACGTGAAAAGCATGCCAATGCTGCTCTTTTTAGAACCCGCACATGGATTTGTGCCAAAACGCGTTTTAAGCATGAATACGACACTTTTGGTAGACGAGATTGCTGTTTTCTGCAAAACCACACGATATGCATGCAAATGACGCTTTTGGCAGAACGCGCGTGTGGATTTCTACCAAACGACGTGAAAAGCATGCCAATGCTGCTCTTTTTAGAACCCGCACATGAATTTGTGCCAAAACGCGTTTTAAGCATGCATACGACACTTTTGGTAGACGAGATTGCAGTTTTCTGCAAAACCACACGATTTGCATGCAAATGACGCTTTTGGCAGAACGCGCGTGTGGATTTCTACCAAACGACGTGAAAAGCGTGCCAATGCTGCTCTTTTTAGCACCCGCACTTGGATTTGTGCCAAAACGCGTTTTAAGCATGAAAACGATACTTTTGGTAGACGAGATTGCAGTTTTCTGCAAAACCACACGATATGCAAGCAAATGACGCTTTTGGCAGAACGCGCGTGTGGATTTCTACCAAACGACGTGAAAAGCATGCCAATGCTGCTCTTTTTAGAACCCGCACATGGATTTGTGCCAAAACGCGTTTTAAGCATGAATACGACACTTTTGGTAGACGAGATTGCAGTTTTCTGCAAAACCACACGATATGCATGCAAATGACGCTTTTGGCAGAACGCGCGTGTGGATTTCTACCAAACGACGTGAAAAGCATGCCAATGCTGCTCTTTTTAGAACCCGCACATGAATTTGTGCCAAAACGCGTTTTAAGCATGAATACGACACTTTTGGTAGACGAGATTGCAGTTTTCTGCAAAACCACACGATTTGCATGCAAATGACGCTTTTGGCAGAACGCGCGTGTGGATTTCTACCAAACGACGTGAAAAGCGTGCCAATGCTGCTCTTTTTAGCACCCGCACTTGGATTTGTGCCAAAACGCGTTTTAAGCATGAATACGACACTTTTGGTAGACGAGATTGCAGTTTTCTGCAAAACCACACGATATGCATGCAAATGACGCTTTTGGCAGAACGCGCGTGTGGATTTCTACCAAACGACGTGAAAAGCATGCCAATGCTGCTCTTTTTAGCACCCGCACATGGATTTGTGCCAAAACGCGTTTTAAGCATGAATACGACACTTTTGGTAGACGAGGATGCAGTTTTCTGCAAAACCACACGATATGCATGCAAATGACGCTTTTGGCAGAACGCGCGTGTGGATTTCTACCAAATGACGTGAAAAGCATGGCAATGCTGCTCTTTTTAGAACCCGCACATGAATTTGTGCCAAAACGCGTTTTAAGCATGAATACGACACTTTTGGTAGACGAGATTGCAGTTTTCTGCAAAACCACACGATTTGCATGCAAATGACGCTTTTGGCAGAACGCGCGTGTGGATTTCTACCAAACGACGTGAAAAGCATGCCAATGCTGCTCTTTTTAGAACCCGCACATGGATTTGTGCCAAAACGCGTTTTAAGCATGAATACGACACTTTTGGTAGACGAGATTGCAGTTTTCTGCAAAACCACACGATATGCATGCAAATGACGCTTTTGGCAGAACGCACGTGTGGATTTCTACCAAACGACGTGAAAAGCATGCCAATGCTGCTCTTTTTAGCACCCGCACATGGATTTGTGCCAAAACGCGTTTTAAGCATGAATACGACACTTTTGGTAGACGAGGATGCAGTTTTCTGCAAAACCACACGATTTGCATGCAAATGACGCTTTTGGCAGAACGCGCGTGTGGATTTCTACCAAACGACGTGAAAAGCATGCCAATGTTGCTCTTTTTAGAACCCGCACATGAATTTGTGCCAAAACGCGTTTTAAGCATGAATACGACACTTTTGGTAGACGAGATTGCAGTTTTCTGCAAAACCACACGATTTGCATGCAAATGACGCTTTTGGCAGAACGCGCGTGTGGATTTCTACCAAACGACGTGAAAAGCGTGCCAATGCTGCTCTTTTTAGCACCCGCACTTGGATTTGTGCCAAAACGCGTTTTAAGCATGAATACGACACTTTTGGTAGACGAGATTGCAGTTTTCTGCAAAACCACACGATATGCATGCAAATGACGCTTTTGGCAGAACGCGCGTGTGGATTTCTACCAAACGACGTGAAAAGCATGCCAATGCTGCTCTTTTTAGAACCCGCACATGGATTTGTGCCAAAACGCGTTTTAAGCATGAATACGACACTTTTGGTAGACGAGATTGCTGTTTTCTGCAAAACCACACGATATGCATGCAAATGACGCTTTTGGCAGAACGCGCGTGTGGATTTCTACCAAACGACGTGAAAAGCATGCCAATGCTGCTCTTTTTAGAACCCGCACATGAATTTGTGCCAAAACGCGTTTTAAGCATGAATACGACACTTTTGGTAGACGAGATTGCAGTTTTCTGCAAAACCACACGATTTGCATGCAAATGACGCTTTTGGCAGAACGCGCGTGTGGATTTCTACCAAACGACGTGAAAAGCATGCCAATGCTGCTCTTTTTAGCACCCGCACATGGATTTGTGCCAAAACGCGTTTTAAGCATGAATACGACACTTTTGGTAGAGGAGGATGCAGTTTTCTGCAAAACCACACGATATGCATGCAAATGACGCTTTTGGCAGAACGCGCGTGTGGATTTCTACCAAACGACGTGAAAAGCGTGCCAATGCTGCTCTTTTTAGCACCCGCACTTGGATTTGTGCCAAAACGCGTTTTAAGCATGAATACGACACTTTTGGTAGACGAGATTGCAGTTTTCTGCAAAACCACACGATATGCATGCAAATGACGCTTTTGGCAGAACGCGCGTGTGGATTTCTACCAAACGACGTGAAAAGCATGCCAATGCTGCTCTTTTTAGCACCCACACATGGATTTGTGCCAAAACGCGTTTTAAGCATGAATACGACACTTTTGGTAGACGAGATTGCAGTTTTCTGCAAAACCACACGATATGCATGCAAATGACGCTTTTGGCAGAACGCGCGTGTGGATTTCTACCAAACGACGTGAAAAGCATGCCAATGCTGCTCTTTTTAGAACCCGCACATGGATTTGTGCCAAAACGCGTTTTAAGCATGAATACGACACTTTTGGTAGACGAGATTGCTGTTTTCTGCAAAACCACACGATATGCATGCAAATGACGCTTTTGGCAGAACGCGCGTGTGGATTTCTACCAAACGACGTGAAAAGCATGCCAATGCTGCTCTTTTTAGAACCCGCACATGAATTTGTGCCAAAACGCGTTTTAAGCATGCATACGACACTTTTGGTAGACGAGATTGCAGTTTTCTGCAAAACCACACGATTTGCATGCAAATGACGCTTTTGGCAGAACGCGCGTGTGGATTTCTACCAAACGACGTGAAAAGCGTGCCAATGCTGCTCTTTTTAGAACCCGCACATGAATTTGTGCCAAAACGCGTTTTAAGCATGAATACGACACTTTTGGTAGACGAGATTGCAGTTTTCTGCAAAACCACACGATTTGCATGCAAATGACGCTTTTGGCAGAACGCGCGTGTGGATTTCTACCAAACGACGTGAAAAGCATGCCAATGCTGCTCTTTTTAGAACCCGCACATGAATTTGTGCCAAAACGCGTTTTAAGCATGAATAGGACACTTTTGGTAGACGAGATTGCAGTTTTCTGCAAAACCACACGATTTGCATGCAAATGACGCTTTTGGCAGAACGCGCGTGTGGATTTCTACCAAACGACGTGAAAACCGTGCCAATGCTGCTCTTTTTAGCACCCGCACTTGGATTTGTGCCAAAACGCGTTTTAAGCATGAATACGACACTTTTGGTAGACGAGATTGCAGTTTTCTGCAAACCACGCGATATGCATGCAAATGACGCTTTTGGCAGAACGCGCGTGTGGATTTCTACCAAACGACGTGAAAAGCATGCCAATGCTGCTCTTTTTAGAACCCGCACATGAATTTGTGCCAAAACGCGTTTTAAGCATGAATAGGACACTTTTGGTAGACGAGATTGCAGTTTTCTGCAAAACCACACGATATGCATGCAAATGACGCTTTTGGCAGAACGCGCGTGTGGATTTCTACCAAATGACGTGAAAAGCATGGCAATGCTGCTCTTTTTAGAACCCGCACATGAATTTGTGCCAAAACGCGTTTTAAGCATGAATACGACACTTTTGGTAGACGAGATTGCAGTTTTCTGCAAAACCACACGATTTGCATGCAAATGACGCTTTTGGCAGAACGCGCGTGTGGATTTCTACCAAACGACGTGAAAAGCATGCCAATGCTGCTCTTTTTAGAACCCGCACATGGATTTGTGCCAAAACGCGTTTTAAGCATGAATACGACACTTTTGGTAGACGAGATTGCAGTTTTCTGCAAAACCACACGATATGCATGCAAATGACGCTTTTGGCAGAACGCGCGTGTGGATTTCTACCAAACGACGTGAAAAGCATGCCAATGTTGCTCTTTTTAGAACCCGCACATGAATTTGTGCCAAAACGCGTTTTAAGCATGAATACGACACTTTTGGTAGACGAGATTGCAGTTTTCTGCAAAACCACACGATATGCATGCAAATGACGCTTTTGGCAGAACGCGCGTGTGGATTTCTACCAAACGACGTGAAAAGCATGCCAATGCTGCTCTTTTTAGCACCCGCACATGGATTTGTGCCAAAACGCGTTTTAAGCATGAATACGACACTTTTGGTAGACGAGGATGCAGTTTTCTGCAAAACCACACGATTTGCATGCAAATGACGCTTTTGGCAGAACGCGCGTGTGGATTTCTACCAAACGACGTGAAAAGCATGCCAATGTTGCTCTTTTTAGAACCCGCACATGAATTTGTGCCAAAACGCGTTTTAAGCATGAATACGACACTTTTGGTAGACGAGATTGCAGTTTTCTGCAAAACCACACGATTTGCATGCAAATGACGCTTTTGGCAGAACGCGCGTGTGGATTTCTACCAAACGACGTGAAAAGCGTGCCAATGCTGCTCTTTTTAGCACCCGCACTTGGATTTGTGCCAAAACGCGTTTTAAGCATGAATACGACACTTTTGGTAGACGAGATTGCAGTTTTCTGCAAAACCACACGATGTGCATGCAAATGACGCTTTTGGCAGAACGCGCGTGTGGATTTCTACCAAGCGACGTGAAAAGCATGCCAATGCTGCTCTTTTTAGAACCCGCACATGGATTTGTGCCAAAACGCGTTTTAAGCATGAATACGACACTTTTGGTAGACGAGATTGCTGTTTTCTGCAAAACCACACGATATGCATGCAAATGACGCTTTTGGCAGAACGCGCGTGTGGATTTCTACCAAACGACGTGAAAAGCATGCCAATGCTGCTCTTTTTAGAACCCGCACATGAATTTGTGCCAAAACGCGTTTTAAGCATGAATACGACACTTTTGGTAGACGAGATTGCAGTTTTCTGCAAAACCACACGATTTGCATGCAAATGACGCTTTTGGCAGAACGCGCGTGTGGATTTCTACCAAACGACGTGAAAAGCATGCCAATGCTGCTCTTTTTAGCACCCGCACATGGATTTGTGCCAAAACGCGTTTTAAGCATGAATACGACACTTTTGGTAGACGAGGATGCAGTTTTCTGCAAAACCACACGATATGCATGCAAATGACGCTTTTGGCAGAACGCGCGTGTGGATTTCTACCAAACGACGTGAAAAGCATGGCAATGCTGCTCTTTTTAGAACCCGCACATGAATTTGTGCCAAAACGCGTTTTAAGCATGAATACGACACTTTTGGTAGACGAGATTGCAGTTTTCTGCAAAACCACACGATTTGCATGCAAATGACGCTTTTGGCAGAACGCGCGTGTGGATTTCTACCAAACGACGTGAAAAGCATGCCAATGCTGCTCTTTTTAGAACCCGCACATGGATTTGTGCCAAAACGCGTTTTAAGCATGAATACGACACTTTTGGTAGACGAGATTGCAGTTTTCTGCAAAACCACACGATATGCATGCAAATGACGCTTTTGCAGAACGCGCGTGTGGATTTCTACCAAACGACGTGAAAAGCATGCCAATGCTGCTCTTTTTAGCACCCGCACATGGATTTGTGCCAAAACGCGTTTTAAGCATGAATACGACACTTTTGGTAGACGAGGATGCAGTTTTCTGCAAAACCACACGATTTGCATGCAAATGACGCTTTTGGCAGAACGCGCGTGTGGATTTCTACCAAACGACGTGAAAAGCATGCCAATGCTGCTCTTTTTAGAACCCGCACATGAATTTGTGCCAAAACGCGTTTTAAGCATGAATAGGACACTTTTGGTAGACGAGATTGCAGTTTTCTGCAAAACCACACGATTTGCATGCAAATGACGCTTTTGGCAGAACGCGCGTGTGGATTTCTACCAAACGACGTGAAAACCGTGCCAATGCTGCTCTTTTTAGCACCCGCACTTGGATTTGTGCCAAAACGCGTTTTAAGCATGAATACGACACTTTTGGTAGACGAGATTGCAGTTTTCTGCAAAACCACGCGATATGCATGCAAATGACGCTTTTGGCAGAACGCGCGTGTGGATTTCTACCAAACGACGTGAAAAGCATGCCAATGCTGCTCTTTTTAGAACCCGCACATGAATTTGTGCCAAAACGCGTTTTAAGCATGAATAGGACACTTTTGGTAGACGAGATTGCAGTTTTCTGCAAAACCACACGATTTGCATGCAAATGACGCTTTTGGCAGAACGCGCGTGTGGATTTCTACCAAACGACGTGAAAACCGTGCCAATGCTGCTCTTTTTAGCACCCGCACATGGATTTGTGCCAAAAC